>NC_064418.1:10597500-10777500 GCF_023375975.1 Astyanax mexicanus | reverse complement strand
TCATTGGTAATTATTCAGACATACATCTCTATTGATTCCTTCTGGAAACTATTCCAATACCAAAAAAGTACCATTTTTTAAAGAAACTTTGTTTAGTAAGTTGAGTTGAGTCAATAGGATATTTTATGGGTATGTGTGTTGCTGTTAGGGATAAGTGTAAAAAAAATTCAATGCATTAAAGCTTAGCAATATAATGTCTGCAATACTGTATTGATTCTCAAAAATACAATATAAATGTATAGATAACCAATTGTTTCCAGATACAAATAGTTAGTATTGTTTTACTGTTTTAATATCTCATTATTCTGATTGTATAACAAGTAATCTTTTTTTACTCAGATGTCATGCAAATTGTGGTGGGTCCACATTATATATGTAATTTGTTGGCTATAAAAGCACACCATAAACAACTCTAACTCTAACGCTAGACAGGTTAAAGTTTGGCCTTCAAACATGGTGGTGGTAGTTTCACACACAATTAGCCTGACATATACGACAGACTGTGACTCAATCCAGCAGAACCTGGTATAATAGCAGTAATGATCAGGTGTGGGTCCAGTCTTCAGACTGTGACTTTCTCCAGCAGAACCCAGACTGATAGCAGTAATGATCAGGTGTCTGTTCGATGGTCAGACTGTGACTCGCTCTAGCAGAACCCGGACTGACAGCAGTTTTGATAAGGTATGGGTACAGTGTTCAGACTATGACTCGCTCCAGCAGAACCCGGACTGACAGCAGTACTGTTCAGCTAGGGGTATAGTGTTTAGACTAATAAAGAGTATTGAGCAGGTGTGGGTACAGCGTTCAGACTGTGACTCGCTCCAGCAGAACCCGGACTGATAGCAATAACGATCAGGTGTGGGTACAGTGTTCAGACTGTGATCTGATAAAGAGTATTGATCAGGTGTGGGTACAGCGTTCAGACTGTGACTGGCTCCAGCAGAACCCGGACTGACAGCGGTATTATCAGGTGTGGGTACAGCGTTCAGACTGTGATCTGCTCCAGCATGACCCGGACTGACAGCAGTACTGGTCAGATATGGGTTCAGTCTTCAGACTGATAAGAGTATTGATTAGGTGTGGGTTCAGTGTTCAGAGCTCCTGCCGGATCCGGCCCAACGAAAGCGGCCCGCAGCACCCAAACGGACACTGCTGTGCCACCGTATTAAAACACACTCGAATCAGAACCAGCTCGGCTCTTAACACGGACAAGGTTCGCACTCTTACCTGTCCCGCTGGCCTCGCGCTCCCGGGCTGAAACGTAGGCCACTATCGGAGCTACAGGGTTTCGGTTGTTGATGTATCAGCTGGTCGTAAGGCTGCGGGAACTTCCTGCCCGAACTGCGCATGCGCCGAAAGCGAGCGCAGATTCTCAGCATGCTGATTTTGATGCTACAGCGGGGTTAGCGCGAAGTGACGAGATTTACAGAGGAGAGATTTTTTTTATTAAAAAAGTTAACATTAATATGCTTACATTCATTGTCCATTTACCGAGCAAATAGTGTTAGTATTATTACTATTAGTATTATTAGTATTAGTATTAGTATTATAAATGTTATTATTATTATTATTATTATTATTATTATTATTATTATTATTATTAATGTTTGTATTAGTATTATTAGTGTTAGTGTTATTAGTGTTCGCATTTATTCTTATTATTTGATATGTTCTCATATTCATTTATCAAAAGGTTTATTTTGGATCTTCCCTTACAGTAAGTTTTTAGGTTGCTTAAATATGCAGGGTACTGTTTTGAATGGTACAGCGGTACGATACCGGAAGGCAGTGTTCACAGAATGGAAGAGAACGGCTCTTTTATTGAGTAATTAATTAAATAAGAAAAAGCACACTTATTTTAATACCAGCGCTAACTTATTTTATACATTTGTTCTATTTAACCAAAAATCTGCTTTGACGCATTCAAATATAAAAATGCATACGTGTATAGGTGTGCAGTGCACCTTTATTTAATACTAGAATATATGACATGTTTTGTGTATGTTACTTTACTTTTCATATTAATTGTATATATATATATATATATATATATACAATATATTGTATATATATATTGTTTCCCCTGTTGAAATAATTATTTTAAGCAATATTTTGTAGACTTTTGTTTCTGTCTTATCCTTTTTCCTTTCATAAATAAATTATTTGTTTATTTATTCATTATTTGTTATGTTAGCAGCGATATATCATGCTAAATTTGTTTTAACATGTAAACACTGTAAATGTAAGTGATGCTGCATTTTCAAGTAGCTAATTGTTTTATTTTTGTAAATCTATTGCTGAGTGACTTGTTTTGTTTTTATCTTGTTTTGCAATTTTTTTATTTGTTTTTTTTTCTGAACGTTTTAAGTACGTTTTTACACTATGGATGAACACAAAGCGTAAAGACTTTTATTTTGAAATCAACGGGTATCAGAGAGAAAGTAGCAGGGCAGAAGTTTTAATATTGTGATGTTTTGAGCAGTAGACTTGTGTAGAGCAGTTTTAGCGCAGTAGACGGAATACCTGTGAGTTCGTGGAGGGTTTAACTTTAGTATTTGAGCTTCAGAGCTGCTTTTAATTTGTCGGTTACGCGCGGAGGAGCAGTTAGCGGGGACTGGCTGCTGAACTCGGCGCCAAATAAGAGCAGAGCTCAGCCTAAGAGCGAACGAACGGAGAGTTAACGCTAACTACCAGAGCCCGACATGAAGCCGCTCAGGAGGACGGAGTGAAGCCGTCCGGACTCTCCCTATGAATCTGCAGCGGGAGTAAAGACTGTTCCCTGCGGCTAGAGAAGAAAAGCGCGGGCGAGCGGATGCGGGCAGTGAGTAAACAGACTGGCGTTTAAGATGCTAACCTAGCTTAGCTTAGCTAGCTAACCTGCTAACTAGCTAACCTAACTCGGTCTAGCAGCGGTGTCGAGAGAGACGTCACAAAACACGTTTAAAAATCAGCTAACCTAACTAACTTGATTTGTAATAAGCTAAACTGCATGTAAGCCCTTATTAATACACTTATTAAAATGTTAGCGCTAGTCATTGGTTAGCAAGATAACCTAGCACTCGCTGCACTTGTCGTGGTTGCTATGGGAACACAGCGCTTCCTGAAGATGCTCTCTGTCTGTCCTGTTAAACACTGATATCATCTATCTAGATATCTATTTAAGTTATAATTAAATTAATCTAGCTAGTAAAAATGGTCAGTGCTGATAATGTTTATTTTAGTTTATTTATGCAGATGTAACTTTGTTTTGTCCAATCACTCATACATTAAGCATACTTTAAAGAATGGTGCTTGAAGAATAATCAAATTCATTTGATTAATTGATTTCGCTAAGTTACTGTTATAAAGCAATTTTCAAGTGGGATAATCGAGGTTGTACGTATCTCTTTAGGCATTTGCTTCTGACAGAAACCTGTAAAGAACTCTTTTTTTTTATGTGACAGTGATTTTCATGTTTTACACTTTTCTTTAACTGGAATACAACCAGAAGTTTTTAATATAAAAACTGCATGTGAGGTTGAAGGGAGCTGCTTACTATTTGTTAGACAGATAATTACATTTAAAGGAAACAATAGCATGTGCATCACTTTAAATAGTGCTGTTTGTTCACAGATAAAATAATTGAATTAATTATGTAAGAACTTGAATTGCTCATGTATTTGAAGAAAAGTTTAATTTATGTGTATTTTTTCATATCTCTGCTTAAATTTTAAATTAAATTACAGTAGGAAGAAATAATATGTGGCAAAATATTTAGCCTATAAGTGCCCAGACCCATTTCTGAATATTGATCCCAATTTTTAAAAATGTTATCAAATAAGTTCAGTCAGCAGCTCATTCGTGTTTGTTTATTATTGTGGGAACATGACTGTAAATATTTTAGGGTAAAAATCCTAATGTAACATAAATGACACAGCCACACTTCTCTCTAACTGTTATTAACATTTTGTTATAGAAATCTAGTAAAAACTAGTAATATGGAACGTAAAATATTAATTTATCTTTTAAATGGTTGAATGGTTTGAACAGACCTATAGAGGCAAATAATACTCTTTTCAAATTAGTTGAAAAGTTTTACTTCCTGAACCAACCCAGCATTCCTACATTCTGTAAATAAGGTGAGATTGATGGACATAGATTCGCACACTGTCCTGTAGTGATGCTCTCAGGATGTTCAGTATATGTCACTTAGGAATTTCGAGAGTAAACCTGCAACTGTTGTAGGCCCTTAACCTTGCAGTGACCCCAGATTTCTGTGCTCGATTATGTGAAGAGACATATAAGAGTATAAGTACATAATTATATTAAGGTATCTCACACTAAATTGCATTCTAATTATATTGCCGTAGATATGGAGGCCTGCACAGCCAGCATCTGGCCCCGCATGGAGCCCTTCCTGCTCGGGGCGCTTCAGGTGGCCCCTCCGAGCAAACTGAGCATGCACTACCTGCGCAAGATGGCCTGCTATGTGCGCACTCGGGAGGGCTGCTTCCCGCAGCTGAGCTGGCACATGTGGCGCCACATTGCCTGTGGAAAGCTGCAGCTGGCTGAGGAGCTGGCATGGCTGTATTTTGAGACCTTCGACCTTCTGGTGCCGCGGGCTCCCGAGGAGAAGCTGGAGTGGGCCGAGGCGCTCTCTCAGAGTCAGTCTCCACGCGAGCTGGACCGGCAGCGCAGCAAGGTGAGGGAAATATTGTATAAAAAATTGATCAAGCCCAGCTTTCCAAACCTACTGGTCTCTTTAATCCCTGCTTTCATAATAAGAACTAATGACAATGAAAAAACAACAATGCGCCCTGTGCAAAATTGGGAACCCAAAAGTGTTGCCATTTTCTTATGTATTATTTTAAATGAACATTATGCTTTGCTGTGTTTCTGATCGCTGTTCAATCTGCTCAACTTTGATTTTCGTCTGTGTGTGTGTTTGTGTGCAGCTGTGTGTGGACACTCTGCAGTTCCTGCTCTTTCTGTACATGCAGCAGCTGAACCGTGTCTCTCTGCGCACCTCAATGATTGGTGAAGAGTGGCCCAGCCCCCGCTCTCGCTCATCCTCCTTGACCTCAGAGAGAGAGACCAAAACCAGCTCTTCAAACAAGGTCAGACAACACTACTGATCTTTCAGATTTAATGGGATGTTCCACTGCAAAGTTTATCTTTAGTTAATTATCTACATTTAAGGTATCGAGTACCACTCTAAAGTCAGAGCTCTGTTAAAGAATGTGAACATCAAAGCAGTAGAGGGCAATGTTCTACCTTTTTTAGGATTGTGCAAAAATATTTTTTAACCGTGTGTTACATTGAGCGCTGTGCTTAATGTATATTAAATGCAGACTTTACAGGAGAAGGATTTTTTTTTTTTCTTAAATTTAAATGGAATGTAAAATGAGTGTTTATTTCAAGTACACTACTTGTTACATATTTTTTAGAACCACCCCTTAGAGTGCTAAACTAAGAGAGTGGTGCATAGTCTTTCCAACACATTCAGAAGACTTGTGGAAACTGGAGAAAACCTGTACCAGAAAAGTCATGGCAATGCCTTTAGCTCAGCTTAACATTCGACTAGGACTGATGGAGGTCTGACAGGTAAAATGCAGCAGTAAAGTCATAGTTTAAATGAGAAAATAAAAAAGCAGCTTGTCTGGGCCGTACAACACTGCTACGGCATAACTTAAAAAATAGGGTTTTCTCAGAACTTTTGACCGGTAGTGTACTCTGTTCTGTTGGTTTTTACTATGTCTTGTTCAGTCCTTTTTATTTCTTTTTTATTAGAACTGGGATGACCAGGCTCATGTGACATTCGTTCAGACGCACCTGTCTGAGCTGTTGGAGCTTCTGTCAGAGCCGGGCGAGGTGAGCAGCTCAGGTCAGGTGCTGCGGGACAGCCAGCTGCCGTTCGAGGCCGTTCAGGCCCTGAGTCTGCTGTTAGAGGGCTCCACCAGCCGCGGCCGCACCGTGCACCCAATCCACCGGCTGCTGAGCCGTGCACCCCTTCAGAGCCAGGCAGGATACTCCAAAACTAGCCACACATTCTCACTGCAACTGCTTCAGAACTGGCTACGCCAGACCCTCACCCTCAACCCCTTCGGCATTTCCACCTGCCTGCGCTCGGGCAAGAAGCTGGCCTGGGCCCTGCAAGGTGAGGATCTTTAGATAAAGTTTTTTAAACATACTGTCGGGTGATATTGAACTTTTATGTTGTGTTAGTCTTTGGTTTTGGCAAAATAGAAACAAAATGAATCTGATCTGTTAATCACAGCCTTTTGCAATAACTTGTGTAGACCGGCATTTAAAGAGGGGTAAAAAGGGGGAACAAACCACAAAAAATTATATTCCTATTATTCAATGGTGTTTTAGTATATAATAAAAAAAAAAGTGCCTGAAAAGAAAAACTTGTACTCAACCGTAAAATATAGTTAAGTAAGTCTAATAAATTATATTTTTGGGTTTAGAAACAATTCAAAATTTTTACTTTGACTACAAAAAGAGACCATATTAATTTAAATGGATTATAATTGAGTGTAATCTGTTTTGACATTCCAAACTCTATGCATTAAAATCATTTTTTTTTTACCACTGCTTGAAACATTTTTGTGTCTTGCTGTAGTGGAGGGTGCCATGAAGAGGGTCAAGATAGCTAGGAACACTCACACGGCCGTGCCAGGCAGCAAGGTGGTGGTGATGTCTCAAGTTTACAAACAGACTCTAGCCAAAGACTCTGAGAAGCTGTCCGGTGCTAATGTTAAACTGCACCGCTGTAGTGAGGCTTTCATCTACCTGCTGTCTCCTCTCAGGTAAGTCATGTAAATACTTGTAATGGCACTGTAATTACTAGCCTCCAGAACATTATAAATGCAACTGTGCATAATTACTAATTACTATATATAATGTATACTTGCACATACAGTGGTTTGCAACAGTATTCATAGCCCTTGAACCTTTTTACATTTTGTCATCTTACAACCATAAACTTAAATGTATATTATTGAGATTTTAAGTGATAGACCAACACAAAGTAGCATATAATCGTCAAATGGAACAAACATTAATCAAATAAAAATCTGAAGTGTGTTGTGCAAAAGTATTCATAGGGAGATGGATAGAGCTAAATACAGGTCAATTCTGGAAGAAAACCTGTTATAGGCTGGAAAAGACTTGAGACTGAAAATTAGATTTACCTTCCAGCAAGACAGTGACACTAAACATACAGCCAGAGCTACAGTGGAATGGTATAGATCTAAAAATTATTTGTGTTAGAATGTACTGAACTAAATTCCTTTTAATCATCTGTGGCAGGACATGAAAATTGCTGTTTATAAAAGCTTTCCATTCAACCTGGCTGAACTTGAGCTATTTTGCAAAGAAGAATGGACAAAATTCTCAGTCACTAAATGTGCAAAGCTGGTAGAGGCATACCCCCAAAAGACCTGCAACTGTAAATAAAAAAAAAATTGTTCTTTCCTTTCGTTCCACTTTGTGTTGGTCTATAACTTAAAATCGTAATAAAATACATTTTGCAAGCCACTGTTTCACTGAACACCTTTTTTAATTTACTGTATACTGGCTAACCTTGCAGGTCAGTGACTCTGGACAAGTGTCGTAACAGCACGGTGGTTCTTGGGCCGGTAGAAACCAATGTCCACGTGCAGAGCTGTGAGAATGTGCGGCTGGTATGCGTGACCGCCCGTCTGGTCATTGGTGCGTCCTCCCACTGCACCGTCCACGCTCTCACCCCTACACGCCCGCTCCTGCTGCCTGGCAACACAGCCCTCACCCTGGGACCTTTCCACACGCACTACCCGACCCTGGAGGATCACATGGCCAGCGTGGGCCTTGCTGTCGTGCCTAATCTGTGGGACCTGCCGTTGCTGTACGGGCCGGATGGGCCGGCTCCTGACCCGTCCTGCTACCGCATCTTGCCACCAGAGGAGTTCTTACTCATGGTGGTGCCCTTCCAGAGTGAGGGGGACACCTGTGAGGTGCCAGGGGGGCTGCCTGCAGCATACCAGCAGGCTGTGGAGGCCCGTGAGAGAAGTGTGCAGGAGTGGCAGAGAACGGTGAAGGATGCGCACCTAAATAAGTAAGCCTTTGTTTTAGTTGTAGAAACAGTATCTTGTATTATGGATAAGAGATATGGTCAAATTAAAATCATGAATTAAAATTTAAATCTGCCATAACCGTATTCTTGGCAGTATGACCACTAATGAAAACGAATTAAATTATGAACCTTAAATTATTGCAAACAGTCTGTAAACTTTTGTCTATTTTGTGAACAACCATAACTGATTTTGTAAAATAAATTAATAATATTGTAACAAAATAAATATTGTAACAGTAAAACAATAAAGTGCAGTATATTTACTGCGTGCATATAATCTGCAAACAAACAGTTATATGCTTAAAGCTTCACAGTAAATAGCAAAGCATATAATACAAAAAAGAGCTAGCACTAATCGTGGTTAGCGGCTAATGCTAATGCTGCTTCTGCAGTGCTAGCCGGGGTTAGCAGCAGGCAACAGGCAGATAATACCTCTGAACAGCAAAAGAACAAGCTCTTAGCACGTTTAGCAGCTAATGCTAATACTGCTCCAGCCTAGGTGCTGGAGAACTAAACTAAAACTCCTGTATACTCCTATGTGGCTTTACTGCTTCTTAATGCCTGACAAGTAAAATTCATACATAAGGCGCACTGTTGAATTTTGGGAATTCAACACAGGGGGTATTAGCATTAGCTAATGCTAATGCAGTATTAGCTAAACGTGCTAAGAGCTTGTTCTTTTGCTGTTCAGAGGTATTATCTGCCTGTTGCCTGCTGCTGACCCCGGCTAGCACTGCTGGAGCAGCATTAGCATTAGCCGCTAACCACGATTAGTGCTAGCTCTTTTTTGTATTATATGCTTTGCTATTTACTGTGAAGCTTTAAGCATATAACTGTTTGTTTGCAGATACAAAGTCCGGCATAAAAGATTGTGTGATAAGTCGATGACGTAGTTATTGCGACAGGCCTGTACAACCCCAGTCTTTATGTTGTGATTGAGTTGACTAATGAATAGACTGCTGATTAATTGCAGGAGACAAATGTATATTAAAACAGCTTGAAATAATCTGACCATTTATTTAGATTTTAAGTTTTTTAATAATTAAATTTCTCCCCTTCTGTCCACCAGGGAGCAGCGGCGGCAATTCCAGGCCCTGGTAGAGCAGAAGTTTCATGAATGGCTGCTGGAGACGGGGCAGAGGCAGGAGCTGGACAGCTTAGTGCCCCCAACAGTTGCTCAGGCCAACTCCACTGACTGCTCACAGTCTTCCTGCAGCTCTGAGCCTTCACTTCAGCACCAGAAGGACCAGGTGTCCCGACAGGCTGCAGCGGGACGGACATCCACAGTTTGCTGAGAAGAGAATACGGTCTTTAATGGACACTGTTGCTATTATTATAGAAATTCGCCTAGTTGACCTCAGCTGTTTGCCTTTGCCTTGGCTCCTCGCTGGGGCAGGTTTTTTTTCCCCCTGACTTCTTGTTCCAGAATCAGCACTGTGGCATACGGCAGACTGTGGATACTGAAGTCGTACAATACTCAGGACTCTGCATGAATGTTTGAATGAGTATAAATGCTGGAAATGTCGAAAAATCGAGCTCTGTAAGAGAAATATAAATGCTGGATGCGTAGCAAGACAATATGTCTGATATGCATTATTCCCTCTGATGCCTTCGTAGTCTAATGGTACTTGAGTGCTGTGATCACCTCTAAGAGGATGACTGCTTTGTTGGTTAACACTGTATTAGTTACCAGGGTAAAAATAAGGGATCCTTCTATGCTGCAGTGAATGAGACCAGAGAAGAGTACTGTTTTTATCTGCAAATATGAATGAATTTGGTTCAACAACTCACCTGTGACCCACCCCGTTCAGTCTGTAACATTTAGGTAACATTTAGGTAGCACTATTTATTTGATCTAATGATGATTTTTGCTTTGCATTGTTGAGTTAGAATTCTGTTAGCTCAGATCTGGTGTAATTATTTTCTTCTTGTTGTTGTGTAATTGAGTTGACATTAGCACGGCAGCTAATGTCGCTGTTCTTTCCAGTCTGCTAAGATTTGATTAGCTGCAGCAACATGGCTCGCCTCAGTAGTGTAGAATTTTAAGTTGACGTTGACGTTAGCACGGCAGCTAATGTCGCTGTCCTTTCCGGTCCATTTTATTATGAACCGCCTCGAAGTGTAGAATTTTGAGATGAACAAGCGCGTAGTGTGTCAGCTAGGGTCGTAATAATTGAAAAATGTATTTAAATTATTCCAATTTGCATACTGTTAAACATTTAATGTGTTCATTGTCTGTTTATTAGAGCTTGTCGCACAAAGTTTGAAACAAAAGCTGTGTGTTACTGAACGTTCTAGACGCAAGATAAGCTTGGCTGATCTCAAAATGATGTGGGCAATATGGCTGACATTTTATAGGTTAAACTTAAATCCCATTAACCTGTGCTAATTAAAAAATTAATTATGCTTGTAATTAAATATGCAGTTGCTGAATTGTTCGGAAAAAACATAGAAAAACATATTGGGATGTAGTTTATTACAGTCGAAATAAATATTTCCAGCTTTACAATAAATAGTAGTAGGATAGTGGTTACATTTTTAGCAATTCTGAAGCTTTTCCAGTTTGACGAACACTTGCGACAAGTGTACGCATCAGTAAATTGCGTGTGGGTGGGTCGGTTGTCTTTACGACGTTGCCTTTGGCATTGGATTATATTTATATTTATACTGAAGGAAATGTTCACATACTTGTAGAGCTTCTTGTAGCACTCTTCCTGCATACTTGACACCCATGAGCTTGAATTAGCCTTTCTGTCCTTGTTCTGTGGCCAGTATGAATTGAAATGGATCCCTGCTGTAGTCTAGTTGTACACGATGCCTTATTCTGTAGCTGCACTTTAATGATCCCCAAAAGTGCTACTTATTAGCTTTTACCCGAGATACTCTCAGTCCTGGTCCTGGAGGTATCCTGCACTTGTTGGTCCCCCTGCTCTCACTGCAAAAAATTATATCTTGGGAAAATGAAATCGTAATAAATATATATATATATACAGTACAGGCCAAACGTTTGGACACACCTTCTCTTTTTTTTATGTTTTCATGACTATTTACATTGTAAATTCTCACTGAAGGCATTAAAAACTATGAATAAATACATGTGGAGTTTTATGTACTTAACGAAAAATGACCTGTTCTCCACAGTCACCAGACCTGAACCCAGTCCAGATGGTTTGGGGTGAGCTGGACCGCAGAGTGAAGGCAAAGGGGCAACAAGTGCTAAACACCTCTTTGCTCTTTGATTACTGGTTTGCACACTCCTGAATTTTTTTTTTCTTTTTTTTTTTTAAACAGTCTTGAAGGAGTTACCAGAGGTGTTTAGCACTTGTTGCTCCTTTGCCTTCTTCACTCTGCGGTCCAGCTCACCCCAAACCATCTGGATTGGGTTCAGGTCCGGTGACTGTGGAGGCCAGGTCATTTTTGTTTAAGTACATAAAACTTCACATGCATTCATTTATAGTTTTAATGCCTTCAGTGAGAATTTATAATGTAAATAGTCATGAAAATAAAGAAAACGCATTGAATGAGAAGGTGTGTCCAAACTTTTGGCCTGTACTGTATAATAAATAGAGTCTGAATCTTTTGTGCTTTGAGATTATTAAAGGAATATTATAAAAATGCAACTTCTTTTTCTGAGTAATTTTATAGTTTTGTTTTACTAGCTGATTCATTTGCTTATTTCAAGATGAATGATACAGAATAAGACAGTTTTTGTTCGCTAAAATGGGTATAAAGTTAAATAATCTTGTAATATTCTCACAAGATCAAAAAAGATTAAAATAAGTATTTAGATTATATATTTTGTCTTAATAATAATAAAAAAAGTTAAATTTCACCGATTTCAGTAAGATATCATTTGATACCATGCACTGTGAACTTATCTTTTTCAGTATGCAGGGATAATATTAGACTCCAGATGCAGATTTGAGAATCTGCTGCTGTAGAATTTTTTTTCTTTCCACTGGTTTCTGTGATCAATATGCAACACCGCATTAAAGGGTCTTCTTCATTTTTTTGTAGATGTTCCTCATTGTTTTCTGCATATTGTTTACTTTTATTTGTATTCAAGAGTACAAATAAATCCAGCGGACTTCCAGTAGAGCACCGTATTGTATTATGTGTCATTTAAGGGAACAGATTTAGTGTGAAAACAATAAAAAAAATGCTTTGTCTTCTGTATTCTGGCGGTTACTGATTTCTCTCCTACAGTGATCAGGCTATGTACTTCATTTAGGTTCTATTGTAATTAAAAATGACCTACATCTTCTGACCCTCTTCTGAAACAAGCAATTCCTGCTCATCCTTTTTCAGTCTGTGCTCTGTATATATTTAGGTTCGTAGTAGGGATGTACCAAATAAAAACTTTGGCCAAATCCTGCAAAACAAAATTCATTATTTGTCTAAGGCTAAATACCCAACATAGTTTTTCTACAGGTTTTTATTCATTTATTAACTAAAAAAATATATCCCAGCACACATACCAACAAAGTACAATACATTTACTTTAGCAGTGCTATTCTAATCATAAATTTACGTCAGCATTGCTATACTAATCATGCAGTTTATTTAAAACAGCAGTGCTACATTAATCATGATTTTACTGCAGCATTGCTATTATAATTATAATTGGACCTAAGTATTGCTATACTAATCATACAGTTTATTTACATCAGCAGTGCTACATTAATCATGATTTTACTGCAGCGTTGCTATTCTAATTATAATTGGACCTAAGTATTGCTATACTAATCATACAGTTTATTTACATCAGTAGTGCTATATTAATCATGATTTTACTGCAGCAGTGCAATTCTAATCATAAATTTACCTCAGGATTGGTATACCAATCATACAGTATATGTTTTGTCAGCAGTGCTATTCTAATCATAAATTTACCTCAGCATTGCTATACTAATCATACAGAATATTTACATCAGCAGTGATATATTAGTCATGATTTTACTACAGTAGTGCTATTCTAATCATACATTTACCTCAGCATTGCTATACTAACCATACAGTATATTTATATTAGCAGTGCTAGTTTAATTGCAGTTTAACTGCAGCATTGCTATTCTAATCATAAGTTTACATCAGCATTGCTATACTAATCATACATTTATTGCAGCAGTGTTGCACTAATCATGAATTTGCTTCGGAAGTACTATTCCGATCATAAATTTACCTCAGCCTCACTATACTAGTCATATATTTGCTTCAGCAATGCTATTCTAGTCATGAATTTACTGCAGCAGTGCTATTCTAGTTATAAATTTACCTCAACAGTGCCACTTAAGTCAAATGTTATATCCTAAATATCTTGAATATCTGAGTCTTGACATTTGTAGAATGTGTAAAACTAACCCCCTCTCATTAAGGAAGCAGAGTAAATATTTTAACACCACTAAAAGGATTCCTTTTGAGACTTTATCATCCAGCCCAGTACAGTGAGTATTAGCACAGCACAGCAGAGCTAACAAACACCACTAACCACACAAAACAGCAAACAGAACAGAACACATTTTCCCACCTGCAAATTTGCAGCAGCAGCAGTTAAAGAATCACATTTAACTATATGCATATTTAGCGCTAAATAAGCAGCTTGTTTTAGTTGTTTCTACATTGAGATTCACCCTGCAGTTCTGCAAAGGAATTAATGGAATTAATGCTTTAAAGTTTACATTTAAATGTGGTTGATTTTAAAAAGTAAAGGACATTTCATCTTGACAAAAAGTATACAAAATATTGCAGAAGCCTTGTGATAATTCATTACCAGGTTTGCCTGAATCATACAGAAATTGGTGATAAGGGTTGGACCCAAAACACTGATTGGTCCACCTCTAGACAGGTGCCTTTCATCCCCAGGCAACCCAACATTTCTGATTTCATTTTTCTAGACCAGCAATTCTATACATTAAACTATTCTGAATGATACTGTTTACATCTTATCCATTTAATACTTAAGAATTGGAGTCCCTATTTAAGCTTGAAGGCTTCATCCACCATCTGCTGAAGTGTGGCCTCTAAAGGTGGGATTGCTCCTGAAGTCACAGGCAAGGCCTTCACTTTTCCAGGTTTGACAGTAGAAACAGTAGAAAAGAGCTGAGCAATGAGAATGGTGTGCCATTCAGAACAGTGTAGCGCAATAATCCAGTACATCTGGGCTCTTCACTTTTGCCAGTGGTCTTGGCATGACTTGCCCGTTCTGGTGATGTGTGCGTTGTGGTGTAAACTAGGCCAGTGGGACTGTGTGTGTTTTTGGATGGGGGTGGGAGGAGGGACAGGACGGAGGAGGGGTGAATGGGCAACCCTGGCAATGTTGCCATTATGCTGTAATCCCACATCGCTTTTCTAGAAAACCTGAATAGTGTTAGAATCACTGACTCAATTTTTGGATGTCATTTTCATGACAAAGCGATTGTCCGGTGCTCCCCGCCCCACTAATCCTGAACCTAAGTATTTAAACAGCCCCGCTAGTGGGTCAACACTCAGTCAGGACTTCAGACACTTCCCCCCCAAGCTAAGCTAAATACAATGTCCAAGATGGGCAGGGTGAGTAGCCACTTGGAAGACTCTTGAGGAGGAGATCTGAATATATAGGGACGATATCTTAAGTCTTAATTGGTATATTTTGCAAGGTCATAGTACATCGGGAATAGTAGAAGCTGTGGTGAACATGTATCTTAGGTTCCTATACAGTCTAAATATTTTTTTGTGGATGACAGTTTGTACAGTTTTGGTTCCTAGCGATTCCTTGATATTGCTATTGCCTTGCTATTGTGCAAGAGACCTCCTTTATCCCTTCATTTGGCCAGAGAGAAGTGGTTGACTACCATATCCCTCGTCATTATCCTGGTTAAATTTGCCGGTTTTATGCGTAACAGATTCTGGTGTTCAGCAAGAACACCAAGTCCCAAAGTTTTTGGCCAGTGAACATTTATTTATTCTATTTTCCAAATCGCAATAAAAGACTATTCGTTTTCTAAAGTTCATCAGTAAAGCAGAGGGCTCAGGAATGTGCCAACGTGGTTCTTTTTGGCAAACTGGTTTTGTCAGGCAAATTCCTGCAGTCTGGCAGGTGTCAGCTGGCACCCTGGTTCCATGCCCAGTTTTGGCCTAAACTGAAGCCATGAGCCGCAGATCACAGAGTCAGAGTGTGAGAGTAAGAGGGATATCAAGTCTAGTCAAGTACAAGCATTAGACCAAGTTCTCTTGACATGCCGAGCACTGAAATGCTTTGATCTTCTGCCTCATGTCCTTTTAGATTGTCTTCTACGAGGACAAGAACTTCCAAGGCCGCCGCTACGAGTGCGACAGCGACTGCTCCGACTTCCACACCTACCTGAGCCGCTGCAACTCCATTCGCGTGGAGAGTGGCACCTGGGTGGTCTACGAGCGCCCCAACTATATGGGCTACCAGTACGTGCTGACCAGAGGGGAGTATCCAGAGTACCTACGCTGGATGGGCCTCAACGATCGGCTCAGCTCCTGCAAAATGATCCACTTTGTAAGTCAAAAAAGTGAACCATCTAAAAGCTAATCATGGTGCACGTAACCATGTTTGAGATAACCAGGAAAGTGCCTTTAATTTTGGCTGTAGTTTAAGAAGCAATGGGGTTGATGGTTTGGGTTTTCTTGGCTTCACAACTGCTAAATCAAAATCGAAGGTAAGCGTTGCAGAGTCACAAAATGGCCTCACTTGATTGTCTAGTTTGGAACAAGTGCAGTGGACTATGGATTAGTAAATCAATACTTGCAAAAGGCTCCAGCAATTGGTTCAGTGCATCCAGTATCAGACACAACATGAACATTTGGTGAGGTGAGCATGCCTTCAATGGTCCTATTTTGCCTTTAAACAGAGGATCTAGGGAACAACGTGCTTCAAGGTTCTGCAGGGCAACTTGATTATAGTTATGCAAGAGGATCCAGAAAGAAGTAGTCTAGGTCAAAATGATGAAAAGCAAGACTTTATTCCATTTTGCAAAACATAATATTAGGCACAATTAGGATAGTAGGGTCATGAAGAACAGAAAGAGTTTTGCAGAAAGAGTGAGATCTGTGATTTGCTAGGGAAATGTATCAAAGCAAGGAAGGAGCTATGGTTCTCATCTCCTTCCATGTCCCCCCTTCCCCTTTCTTTTTACCCCATCTACCTTCCCCGTTCTTCCCCAACCCCACTCACTAAATTCCTTCTCCCCGAACCCATGCCAACCCATCCCACCCCTCCCTACCCCAAACCCCAACCCCTCCCACCCTGAACTTCTCCTGCAGACAAGCGGAACTCAGTACAAGGTGCAGCTGTATGACAAGGCGGACTTTGCGGGTCAGGCCTTCGAGGCCACTGAGGACTGCCCATCTGTTCTGGAGCGCTATCGGCTGAGAGAGGTGCACTCCTGCAAGGTCCTGGACGGCTACTGGGTCTTCTACGAGCACCCCAACTACCGTGGCCGGCAGTACTTCCTAGAGAAGGGCGACTACCGCAAGCCTGTGGACTGGGGTGCAGTCTGTCCCACCGTCCAGTCCTTCCGCCGCCTCACCGAGTGAACCGTCACCTCTCCGGGGCTGATGCCCTATATGACCTCCGACCTCCACTGCTCTCCTCCAAATAACGATATGCTGATGCCCCGTCCTTCATCATTTGAGCTCTTTGGCTGTTACTTAAACTGAGGTCCTGGTTGAAATAAAGATTGGCTGGCAAGTCAGTGGAGTCGTACCATTGCTTGTTAAGAGTGTCTGATTAGTTTCCTGCATGGTCCAGCATGCTCTTAAAAGCTTTGGTTTTAGTAACCCTAGATGCCCGGGTGAAATGGGGTGGTCCCTTGTTTTGAGTCAGTGGCCCAGCACAGGCCTCAGGTCTAATGTAACAGGGTGGATATTAAGATGGGTCCCAAAGGAAAAGCAGTTTCCTCCCCCACCGATAAGTACCACCTCAGTTCTGTCCGAGTCCAACAACTCTGAGCAGAAGGAATGCAGCATGAGGGGCCAGGGGACAGATGACTAGAAGGAGAAAGGGAAGATGAGAGACAGAGAGGACAGTGAACTGGCAACTTGAAAGGCAGGAAAGTTAACATAAACATCTTGAATGCATAAGTTCTTTGTCTAAGCAATAGTCAATACTAAACAATAGCAAGCAAGCAACTGTAAAGGACTGTACTGCTAAGGACTTGGCAATACAATACGTATCACAATACCGGGGATACGATAAAAAAAAAAATAGCGCAATATAACATGATACTATAAGATAGACGACTGCTTAAAGGATTATTTTGGGAAAACTTTCATAGTATAAAGAACAGTGAGACCAAAAGACAGAGTACAACACTGTTATCTTTAAATATATTGGATATTTTTCATGTCATTATTTTGTTAAACCCTTAATGTTCAGCAGATGAAGCCCAATACTTTTCCCAGTAATTGTTGTACTGAGAGAGCCTGTAAACTGAACTTACTGTGTCAATGGTGACTTCAATGTTGCTTCCAGTGGTTAAGTTTATTACAGCAACCCCAGGCACACCATCAGCCTGAAGCCAAACACCACCAACTACCACCAGGTTCTCACCGATGACATGAGCTGAATGGGAATACCTGTAAATATGGAGAATAAAAGATTAAGAACAATCATAACTTCATATTTTATTGCTGTGCTAAAAACAACTAAGACATCTCTTAAGCAGAAGTCAGTAGACTGTACCATTACATATAGTATGTCGGAGAATGTATACAGTCTCCTGCTACAAGTCACTGGATATGAACTTGCACTAAAACTTAGGGATATACAGTCATGGCCAAAAGTGTTAAAACCCCTGAAATGTTTCCAATGATTTATCCCCCCCCAAAATATTGTAAATTATTGTTTATTTCCTTTGCGTGAATTGGAACAACACAAAAATAGAGGAAAAGCAAAGCTAAAATTGATCAAATTCCATGCAGAACTCCAAAAATGGGCGGGACAACCTAATATTTGGTTGCACACCCTTGAATCAATTGCTAGAATTGCTTGTTACACCTCTCAATTGGAATTTTGGACCACTCTTCTCTAGCAAACTGCTCCAGGGTTTTTATATTTAAAGAGTGCTTTTTTTTCTTAACATCAATTTCAAGATCTCTACAAGTGTTCAATGAGACTTAGATCCAGACTCCTGATTTAGATAGCTGACCCCTTCTAAACTGTCCAGTGCTTTGTTTCCATATATCTCTGGGTGCTATTTGAAGTATGTTTGGGGTCATTGTCCTGATGGAAGCCCCATGACCTAGACCAAAAACCTAGCTTTCTGACACTGGGCCCTACATTGTGACCCAAAATCTATAGGTAATCTTCAGATTTTATGATGGTGAATGCAGATTTTATGATTTCCTGTCACTCACACACACACACACACACACACACACACGACACTGTAGTTTAACGAACACTAAATGTCTGCTAAGCAATAATTACACTAAGAACAGTTGAAAATTGTCAGTGTCTACTGTGGTTAATTAACTTACCACAGCTTTGGGGGAAAAATAACTGGAATTCTACCAAATAGCCACTGTATAGACAAGATACAGGGGTTGGACAATGAAACTGAAACAACTGGTTTCAGACCACAATAATTTATTGTCCCGACGGACAGTTCTGTTGGAAACAGAAGAGTTGAGGTGCACATTGAATTCTGCTGTGATTTGGGCAGCCGTGGTTTTATGTTTTTTTTTTTTTTGATACAATCCGGGTTAGCACTCAAACATCCCTTTCAGACAGCTTCCTCTTACAGCGTCCACAGTTAATCCTGTTGGATGCGGTTGGTCCTTCTTGGTGGTATGCTGAATTTACCCTGGATACCGTGGCTCTTGATGCATCACAAAGACTTGCTGTCTTGGTCACAGATGCGCCAGCAAAACGTGCACCAACAATTTGTCCTCTTTTGAACTCTGGTATGTCATCCATAATGTTGTGTGCATTGTGATATTTTGAGCAAAACTGTGCTCTTACCCTGCTAATCGAACCTTCACACTCTGCTCTTACTGGTGCAAAGGGCAATTAATGAAGATTGGCCACCAGGCTGCTCCAATTTAGCCATGAAACCTCACACACTAAAATGACAGGTGTTTTAGTGTCATTGTCCAACCCCTGTAGATGTGATAACAAAAACAGAACAAAAATAATACCTTGGTACCAGGGCAGGTCGCAACTGCACCTTCTTCCACACAAAGCCTGTAGGCGAATCATTCAACCACATAACGTCCCCCAGAGGAACACCTCCTCGGCCCAAGCCTCCGAATATCACCACTCCTCCTCTGTAGGCACAGGCTGAGTGAGAATGACGAGGCTCAGGGAAGCATCCTTCAAGAGGTACCTTTGCAGGGATGGAAACAGATGTTTTTGTGCATTTTCCAGTTGAGCTCTTGATGTGCTTATAAATACAGCCTAGTTTATATGCAGTGTTCAAATAGAGTAGAGTCAAAATCTTCTGTCTAATCCATGTACAGTGCTGTAAAAAGTATTTGCCCCCTACAGATTGCTTTTGTTTTTGCAGATCAGGGCATAATGTACTGCTTTTTGAGATCTTCTATTCTGCTTCATGTTGTTAGACAGGTTCTGCTTTCAAGATTCTACAGGTCCGCCAGTAATCAGGGCTGGTTGTGCCTAGTGACATTAGACTTATCTTTCCAAAACATAATGCCAGGTTGGTTTGGATTGCTTTAATTCACTTAATAAATCTAATTATAATTTATAAGCTGCTTTTTATATTTCCCCAGGTTATCTTTGTCTGATATTCAAGTTAGTTTGATGCTCTGAAAAATGTATGACAAAAAAGCAAAGCAAAAAAAAAAAAAAAATTATATATATATATATATATAAAAATGGGCAAATACTTTTTTCACAGAACTGTGTATGAAGTGAAATAGCTGTAAGACAGCCAGCAGTCTTGTTTTTGGTCTCTCTTATGGTAGCTTTATATATTAGGTATAATTTGAGCTTCTGAGAAAAGTTCCACACATTAAGACATTCTTCTATGTCAGACGAGTTACAATAAATGTACCCTTGCATCTGTCCAGTGCTGGTCCTCCAAACACAGAAAGTGTGCATCACCTAGAACAGGCTCTTTTTCTGTGCGTCCTCCGAACACAAACAAGTAGTTCTTGCCTGGATGACAAAGTAAAGCATACACTTTTTTATTTTAAATGTATTTCTTTCTTTTTTTTCCCCCATTTTCTCCCAGTGTAGCTAGGCCAATTGTTCCACCCATTCAGCTGCTAGCCAGCTGTATATACTCATCACAGGTGATGCCACCACACAAGGGGTGTAAAGACTAGCACATGCCTCCTCCGACACATTAAAGCATATAAAACTCCCTGTACAGTTGGGGAGTGTAATTGACTTTTACACGTTTACAGCTTTATATAAGCCAAAAAATGACTTTTTAAGCAAGCTGAGAGATACAGAAGCAGCATCCGAAGTGAAAGAATTATGTGGACTGAGGCAGTAGAGTAATATTAAAGAATTTGGCAATAATATAAGCAATAACAGTTTTCCAGCTCAAAATGTGAATGACAGAAATGTGTTTCTCCTTTATTACAGTAAGTGAAGCTACATGAATCTTAATAATACTAATAAAATAAAAGTTGCTACATGTATAAAATGGTACAGTTACAGTATTATTATGGATTAGTATAAAAGCAACAATTAAGCTATTTTTGTGAATTAAACTCCCATACCTTTATGATTCAGCAAAGTAGCTGTATGCCGCCACCTTGGCTTTGGAGCTTGACCGGTACAAACCATCTTTTCCACAGACAACAGAACAGTTCTGGAGTCAGGTTGGTCACTCAGATGATGGGTAACTTTGAGTACACTGTCAATAGGGTTAAGTGGAGATGTTCTGCCTCCTGTAACCACAGCACCCCATCCAGGAACCGAGGTCAGTGTGTGGTACAGCCGCACACCTGTGTTAAAAGAAATGTAATGAACATGCACAGCATTTCCAAACTGTATAAAAAAAAGGATTTTACACTACTTTTGGGCAATGCACCTCTTTTGCTGCTAGACGTGCCTCTTTAAGGGGCGCACTTAAAATGCTTAGCTACGGTAGTCTTCTCTTGCAAATAAGATCTAACAGCAGTTCAATTTGAGTATGAAGACCTTGGGATGAGTACTTTAATCCTGCCGCTGCTGTGAAGTGTGATAATCAGCTAGGGTGATAAGTCGATATGTTGAAAGTCGGTTACCCCTAGTAGTGATTAAAGGGACATTAACAGTTTAGCAGTACTTGCAGGCTTCATGTGTTGCCACCTCTCATGGCAGGGCTTCCAACTGGCATTTTTCAGCAGGATAATGCTTGTCCACCCACAGCAATGGGTTCCCAAGAATGTTTCTGCCAGATTGCAGCACTTTTTCTTCCTGCATGGGTGCCAGAATTAATTATACTCAAGCACTTATGGCACACCAGCTGGGATGCCAGTTTTGGTAACCTACTAGTGGGCAAGACCTACAGGCCCAGCTGCAGCATCCTTGGAGATTTTTTTCTGCAGGATGCCATAAAGATCCTGTTTCTCCCAACTTTGTCTTTGTTGTATCTAGGCTTGTATTTAAAATACTCCTTTTTGGACACAAGGTGCAGTTTAGATTTATGTTTTTCATTGTGCTGGTAAACATTTCGGATAATGTTTTTAAATGCACCCACCTTTATCTCCCTCCAGTTCCACGGTAGCACGAGTCCACTCTGTCTGCTCTCTGATCAGCACCATGGCTGCAGTGTCTCGGCCTCCTCTCCCAAACCCCCCGCTGAGGAGCAGCAGTCCAGGCTCCAGCACAGAAGAAGCCATCCCCACTGCCTCCACACACGGAGCCCCAGCCAAAGGCAGTGCTTCAATGGAGAAATCCTCTAGCTTGGGAACCATCCAGGGAACTGGTGACTCTAGAAGGAAAACAAAAAAGAAAATGAAAAGCATCTGAATGGATTCCAGTTCACATAAAAAAAAAAATCACATGATACGTGCTAGTTGTAAAGGAGACATATTATGCCTCTTTTTAAATAAGTTAGTATAGAATAGATGTTGGGCTATACAAAACATGTTCATGAAGTTCTTTGCACAAAATCACTCTCAAATAAAAAAATTGCTCCAGCTCTATACATGCAAGTTTTAGTCTCTTTCAGAATGAGCCATTTGAGAGCTCTGTCACTTTTATGCAAATAAGGTGTTGCTGGTCACACTATGTATATGCTAAATGTTTACCATGTTAGTGGTAGTTTGTGCTATATGGCAAAAACGAACAAGCTAGTTCATGCTTAACTGCGATAGAAGCACAAAACTCATTATTTGAAAGTACCTACTCTATCTCCCTCATCTGCTGACTTGCCACAGACAGTAGGTACAGATCCCCCACTCAGACGAAGTCTGTCAGAGTTTCCTTGTGGTGTTCCTTCAAGTCTAGTGATCTAGTGGGTGGGACTCTGATAGAGGTTGATGGGTGAGGGGTGTTGCCAGGGTTGCAGGTTTCCTTATTGTGACGTCACAATAATGGAGCCATTCAAACGACTCAGAAAAGAAAATGATTCTTAATACCGAACTTTTTCAGCTGAGTAACAGAAAATGGATGGAGGGGTTTTGTTCATATCTGTTTATAGGGGCAGTCCAGACCAAAGTAGAAATACAAAAGCATGCAAAGGCCAAATAACATAGTTGTAAATGGTTGTGTTATGTGCACACCACAACTGTAAATTTTGGATATTGATCTTCCAATACTATAGAAGAACTTCATAGACAATAAAATATAGTATTAACACTTCTTGCCCATAATATTAATTATATAAAGGCTCATTTTGGGCCTTACCCTTTGGGGGTTCAAGGAGTGCAGAGCTGGTCAGAGAGCCTTTAGAGGCTGAGAGGATGAAGTAGTGAGAGCACTTCTGATGCCATTCCTGCAAAACAACACAAAGTTTTTAGTTAGGGGAGAAAACATTTATTTTAACAAATATATAACTGCAACATCATTCAGCTACATTCAGTTTCATTATTTAAATAATCATATGACTGAACATAAAATACTAGTTAAAAAACAAAACAAAAAAAAAAACACTTTTTTTTCTTTTTTTTCTTTTTTTTTTTTTTTTACTGTTATTACATAATTCCATATGTGTCCCTTAATTGTTTTCATGTATTTAATATTAATCTACAATATGGTAAATACATTAAATAAAGAATTAAACAAAATCACTGAATGAGAAGGTGTGTCTGAACCTTTGAGTGCTAATTAATAAATAAGTGTCTCCTGCTAATATAGGAGCAATTTCAGGCCTGTTTACCTCAAATTCATCAAAGGGCTCCATGTTTTCTACCCTTTCTTGCTCATCCTGGGAGAGAAGACTGAAGTAGAACTGGTTCATGTCCAAGCATGTGCATTTTTCCCAGCCCTGTAAAATAAGGACAAGGAGAAATTACTGCACATATAAATGAAAATAACAATTCATAATTAATAATAATCTTTATTTATGCACTATATTCCAAATTAGTTATAAAAGAACTAAGAACTGAACAATTATGAATGATAGGAGAATCCAACTAGTGATGCTCCAGTAATAAATAATTATATTTATTCAGATCAGCAGCAAAAATGCAATTTTAAAGTTCTGTAAGGCTCACTTAGTTTGTCTATATATTTTAACAATATATTTAATATATTTAATATATTTTGTCTATATATTTAAAAAAAAAATACACTCACATATAGCCACATTTTCTTTCAGCTCTAAAAGTAAAAGAGAGCAAATAAAGGCAAAACATGGCTTTTCTTGGTGCACAAACACACAAAGAATGCGAATCTCAGTTCAAAATACAGGAAGAATGCAGAATAAAGGCCTTTTAAAATAATTTGGCATTGGTTACTGCTCGGGCAGTGCCCTCACAGCTTAGTGATGAAGTGAAGGTGGTACCTGCTGAAGGAATCTCTTGGTTTGGGCTGAGGTGTCAGGGTACTGGCAGAGGGCATGGATTTTGGAGTTAAGCTTCAGGAAATGGTTCTGCATGACCCGGCCAAAGGGGTCGTCAGGGCGAATCTGCTCGTACATCACAAATAAGGCCTGTGATAAGGATCTTGCTGCCCAACCAATAACAGCGTCTGACCTGAGGGAAAATCCAGCGTAAATATTACATGTATTCAGTATTAATAAAGTCAATGTGAACGAAGAAGCCTGAGCAAAACCCTTTAGTGCTGTAGCTTCTCAGAAAAATACATTAAACCTAAGAAACTTCAAGATATATGAAGATAATATTTACACTGCATGTACAGTGCCTTGCAAAAGTATTTATACCACATTTTGTCAGCTTACAACCTTAACTGAAATGTATTTTATTTAGATTTTAAGGGATAGACCAACACAAAGCAGCACATAATTGTGAAGCGTATTCTACAAGAAGCCCATGGTCACTGGAGGAGCTGCGGAAATCCACCGCTCAGGTGGGAGAATCTGCCTGAAGGATAATTATTAGTTAGGCAATTCACAAATCTGGAAGTGTGGTAAGTAAACAATCATTGCTAAAAAAAATTGATTTAAACCATATAGGGGTTATTATAGGGGGTATCAAATAATAATCATGTGTTAGAATGGCTGGTAGATACATACCCTAAATAACTTGCAGCTGTAATCGGAGTGAAATGTGGCTCTACTAAGTATTGATTATAGGGGGGCTGAATAATTTTGCATGCCTCACTTTTCAGAAGTCCAAGGGGTATAAATAATTTTTCAAGCCACTGTATGTATCATTGTGAATCCCCCTTTAAAAACAATGTACTGCCTGTGAAATATGCAACACTTACCACTTGGTTTCCATATAAGTGAGCACAACCTCTGAGAGGACAAGCGTGGGGCGATCCCACTGGAGCCCAGCCACCCTCAAACCCTCCTCTACCTCTCTCTCAGTACGCACGTCCACACCCAGCAGCTTATACTGAGCACTGCTCACACACACAGGGCCTGCACATGGGTCCAACACACACATGGGGTACAAATATAGATTAAAACAGACCAATTAAATGAGAAATTTTATTTTATACAGGTTGTTTATACAGGAAAAAACAACCAAATCAGCACCTACCAGTGGGCTCCAAGTGGTTCCAGTCCGGAAGAGCATCTTTCAGACGATCATTGCCTTTGATCAAAGCTGCCTTGCGTCTAGTGACATCTGGGAAGTCTACCTCAAACACCACGACACGCTCCAAAGCTCCCTCTGCATGCAGACGGAAGTAGAGGGAGTCAAATCCTGCGCCGAGAGACAGGATCTATGCAACATAGGTGAAGAAAGAAAAATAAATAAATAGTAGTGTTTGTGAAGTGGATTAGATTAAATGACTACTGACTTAACTGACCCAATCCAGTATGAATCTTCATGTGTACTTTGTAGTTTGGGAAATCGAATCAAATAAACAAATAGATTTGGAATAAGATTGTGAAATGCTTGAATCATCATTGACCAAAGCCCCAATTTATGATAATTTCTATAATTTTGTTGATAACGATAATAATAATAATATAATTATATATGTGGTGTCAATTTCTGAATGTTTGGGAGGGAGACTTGTTCCTTCTTACTGTATTATATTATCTCAAGGCTTTTAAATCAGATCGAGAGAGAGAGGGCAAGATAGAGAGAGACAGAGAAAGAGAAAAAGAGAGAGTGAGTGAGATGGCAACAGAGTGAGTGCAAGAGAGAGGGAGAGAGAGAGAGAGAGCGGGCGAGAGAGGGTGAGAGAGAGGAAGTGCCTGAAAGGCTTCAGCACAGTCACAGTGTTTTGACAATTTGGAGGAAAATGAAGCGTGGAGGAAAGTAGAGGATGACTCCATAAGTAGATTGCTGGGTGGGTGCTGGGTGGTCTTTGCTAACCACCCAGCATGACAGCTTAGGCTGCGTGATCCACGGTGAAATGGTGAAATGTGAGATCAAACTATATGTGTACTTTAGAACATGGAATTGTAATCATATTAGGAGGTCAAAATGGTTACCTGTTGGCAGGTCTGAGAGTTTTAAGGATTTAATGATCCTACCTGCCTTCCAGCGCAGTTCTCAGTAACCCGCAGAAACCCTTTCACACAGTGGTCAACAGCTTGCCAGCGGACGTAGTAGCCCCTGAGAAGTAAACACACGTAATCAGCAACTTAAAAACATTCATTAGTTCAGCACTGGGTTTAAACTGTACTGGATTATTGCATCTTCTTACCTGTTGATAAGAGGGGCTCGTCGCGACACCTTGCACACAAAATGTTGGAGAAGGTCATCCTGAAAGTAGCCCTGAGCTGCGGCGGAAACTTTACTGACCACACTGCTGTCATTGGTGCCCTGCACCTGAGAGTGGAAGATGAGTAAGATGACCACGACTGGATCTTGATCTTTAATTCATTGATTGATCTAACTACTGGTTATAATAGTGAACACGTTTAGTCATGCTGGTAGATCACTAGGCTGGTTAGGCTGCTCAAGGCTGCTCAAATATTGCATTAAAATATAAAACACAAAGCTGGTTTACACTTACTGCAGCGTCCACTCTCTGTTTGTGTGTTTTCTTGCTGACATTGTTGGTCACTGGAGGAGCTTCATGCATCTTCACTCCTGTCAAAACATTAACTACAAGAGTGAGCAAAAGTGTTTAGAGAGCGAGCTAGAGAGCTAAAGAGTGAACTAAAGAGTGAGCTAGAGAGCTAAAGAGTGAGCTAGAAAGCTAAAGAGTGAACTAAAGAATAAGCTAGAGAGCTAAAGAGTGAACTAAAGAGTGAGCTAGAAAGCTAAAGAGTGAACTAAAAATAAGCTAGAGAGCTAAAGAGTGAACTAAAGAGTGAGCTCGAGAGCTAAAGAGTGAACTAAAGAGTGAGCTCGAGAGCTAAAGAGTGAACTAAAGAGTGAGCTCGAGAGCTAAAGAGTGAACTAAAGAGTGAGTTTGAGAGCTAAAGAGTGAACTAAAGAGTGAGCTAGAAAGCTAAAGAGTGAACTAAAGAGTGAGCTAGAGAGCTAAGGAGTGAACTAAAGAGTGAGCTAGAGAGCTAAAGAGTGAGCTAAAGAGTAAGCTAGATACCTAAAGAGTGAACTAAAGAGTAAGCTAGGGATTGAGCAAGAGAGCTAAAGAGTAAACTAAAGAGTGAGCTACCGAGCTAAAGAGTGAACTAAAGAGTAAGCTAGGGATTGAGCAAGAGAGCTAAAGAGTAAACTAAAGAGTGAGCTAGCGAGCGAACTAAAGAGTGAGCTCGAGAGCTAAATAGTAAACTAAAGAGTAAGCTAGAGAGCTAAGGAGTGAACCAGAGAATGAGCTAGAAAGCTAAAGAGTGACCTGGACAGTGAGCTATAGAGCTAACGAGTGAACTAGAGAGTGAGCTAGAGTGTGTGAAGAGTGAGCTAGAAAACTAACGAATGAAATAAGGAGTGAGGTAACTTACTCATCCACTAAGTGAAAGAGGCGCACGCTGCAGCCTGTTTCCGGATGTTGATATTTTCAGTGACAGAATAAAAGTATATTTGAACGTTTGTATTTAAAGGCTGTTATATCATATATACTATTTGATTTAATAAATTCCCCAAATTCCCAAATGTAATAAAATATTGCATTAAATTAGTAAATAATTTATTTCTTTAAATAAATAACTTTTTTTAACTTTAGAGACAAACGTGCATTGCTTGTTAAATCGAAATTACATCGTAAAAATCAATGTTAAATCGTTAAAAATGTATTACATTATTATAATAAAAATATTATAAAGATTAAATAAAAAAAATCGACGGAATAAAAAAAATAGTTTTCTATATTAATTTGAGGGATAGGTTTATTAGCTAGCTAAATTGAGAGGTCTGCACATGTCATTGGAAAAATGCGTTTAATTGAGAGATAAATTATGTGTTTTCTCTAGAATTAAATGTTAGCAACTTTTCTACCCTGATATTTAAGATGCTCAGTTGTAATACTTAGACCACTCGCAGTCAGCCTGCAGGAGACTCTTGGACTCTTATTTTGTACTGTAGTGATTTCATTTCCAGGATATCCACGCTAGGATATACTGGAAGTAGCTGTCGGCTGGGAGAAGGTGCGTTTTGGTGTATAACCGCGTCTTTTAGGACTTTAAACACTATTGGTAGATTATAAACGTTAGTAAACAGACAGTCTATAGTGTGGGTACGAGGTAAACTCGATCGGTTAATGATAAGTTTAGTTCTTTACTGTGGAAAGTTGTTGGCTTAGCTAACCGCTAACAGTCAACAATCTGCTCCTGAGCCAAACAGAGTTATCAGTTCATTTATTCAGCTTTAATTACTGTATTCTGCTTTACTTTAAACCCTACATACCTAAAACCTCTACACCTGCATGAGACACTTCGCTACTGTGTAAAATGCTAACTTAACTAGCTTACATTAAACAAGATAGGAGCCTCATTATTTGTATAGAAAAATATATATATTTATGGAAAATGTGTTACCGGAGCGATTGTCCTATTTTTTTTTTAACTCTAAAGGCTGTAGAATATTTTAACTCTATATAGCCTGTAACATTTCTAAATCTTCTGTTTTAACTGTTTTACTTATTTCTTAAATCATTTCTAAGAACTGGAGAAATGTCACCGATTAAAAGGATTTTTTTCTTGTACACTTTTTAGCTCCTAAGCTCAGGCTTTAGCTTATTATTTATCTCACTGTTGAGCTCTTTGGTTCACTCTTTTGTTCACTCTGTAGCTAGGGTTACACTTTGGTTAACTTTTTGGCTTATTTTTCTTAGCTTACTTGCTCTGAACAGCAACTTGCTCTTTAGATAACTGTTTTGTACACTCTATAGTTAGCTTAATCTATGGTTCATTCTTTAGCTCACTCTGTAGCTGTCTATCTTTTGTTCACTCTTGGATTCACTTTTTAGCTCACTCTTTGCTTTAACTTTTAACTTGCTTTAACTTGCTCTTTAGCTTAGTTTTGAAGAACAGAAGCAGAATTCTGAGGGAAAAAAGTGGTTTAATCTTTCTTTCTCTCTCCTTTATAGAACTTCATACTGCAGAACCAGTCACCTTGGATCCCACCTGTGGCTTTAAAGACAGACGCCCCATTCCTTGAGTCACCTCCGTTACTCTATCAGTCCATCACTGTGTCTCTCCCTCCCTGCAGCCTCCTCCTGCTCTCTCCATCATGACGGAACCGGAGCTGCTGACGGAGGTTCCAGCATCGCTGAAGCGCCTGGCCAAGCAGGTGGTGCGTGGCTTCTATGGAATCGAGCACGCCCTAGCGCTGGACGTGCTGATCCGGAACCCCTGCGTGCGAGAGGAAGACATGCTGGAGCTGCTGAAGTTCGACCGCAAGCAGTTGCGCTCGGTGCTCAACACGCTGAAAGGAGACAAGTTTGTCAAATGTCGCATGCGAGTGGAGACGGCGCCTGACGGCAAGACCACGCGCCACAATTACTACTTCATCAACTACCGTCTGCTGGTCAATGTAGTCAAATACAAACTGGACCACATACGACGGCGCATCGAGACAGACGAGCGCGACTCCACCAACAGGGCATCCTTCCGCTGTCCGTGCTGCCACAACACCTTCACAGACCTGGAGGCCAACCAGCTGTTCGACCCGATGACAGGTGAGACCACAGATACACTGTTAGAGCTGGTTTAGGAAGTAAATTTAGAAAAATCTATTAATCTGGGCAAACAAGTTGGAAAGGAAAAATAAGGTAAAATAAAAGGTAGTAAAAGCTCATTTCAGCTTCCCATCACAGAGAAACAAAAAATGGACAATAATAATGATTAATTGTTGCACCACCTGCCCCCTTTCTGAAGACAATGCCTTAAAGTTAACTAGTTAGTTAACCAGCAGCAAGTAGGTTGCTGAACTTAAGCACTCCTCTGCTTTATGGTATTTTCATGATAGTATTCTTGGCAATATGACAAAACACTAAATAAAAAAAAATAATTTCAAGATACACCGCTGCAATAAAATGAAAATAACATTTTATTATTGCATACGATGGCACACACCTAACCAAGATATAAAAAATTTATATATATAAAAAAAAAATGTTATCAGATTTGAAACAAAAGGGATGGGATTGGGCTTAATTGTGATCCAAAAGCCAGAATTTTTATGATTTAATTTTGTTTCAGTAAAAAACAAGTATCCATATAGTATAGTATAGTATAGTATCCAAATGTGGGCATTTAATGAGTTAATACTGTAAAATTATTTGCCAAGGGGTATTGTATCTAAAAAATATATCAGAACATCCCTAATTGTGAATTGTTTGAAAACTATTGTAATACTGAATTTTATGGATGTAAGTGGTAATGTTGTGCTTGTACTTGCAGTGGCAGAATTATGCACTAGAGGGCAGCAGAATCACAAACATTCACATTGCAAAAACAGCTATGCAGGCAGTGGGATGAATTTTTAACCAACAGGGTAGAAAATCTGTGGTGCACCTGTGCTGCTCTCAGAAAAAGAAAGGATAAGATCTTAAAAAAAATGAAACCACAAATAAGACACTTCTGGGACACCAAGAGGAAGTTATGAAGCTTGTGGAAGAAAAGTGAGACTAATAAACTAATAAATATCAGTCTGTTTCTCTCTTTTCTATCTCACTCTCTCTCTCTTTTTCTCTCTTGCTCGCTTGTTGTCCTAAGCTCAGTATATTTTACAGCTTTTTTGACATAGGTACTGATTTATTTACCTGCTAGCAGAGTAAAACACACACAGACAGAAAAGCACTGACACTAGAGCTGCCCTGATGCATCATGGGTAAAACGTGCAGGGTGTTCTAATGAAATTATATTAAAGTTGTAGTGTTTTCAGAACCCAGCTCCCCTGGATGAGCTTTTGTTACAGAACGACTCCTAGCATAGCATATAGTGGCTTACAAAAGATCAAGACCAAGTGATAGACAAACACAAAGAAGCACATAATTATGAAGTGGAAGCCTTTTGCTGCAATTTAAGCTGTAAGTCTTTTGAGGTATGTCTCTACCAGCTTTGCGCATCTAGAGGCTGAAATATTTGCCCTAAAATCTTCTGAAAAACAGCTCAAGCTCGGCCAGGTTGGAAGGAGAGCGTCTGTGAACAGCAATTGTCATGTCTTGCCACAGATACTCAATGGAATTTAGGTCAGGACTTTCACAGTGGGGATGGCAGTGGCACCCCTTTTGAACACTAGGCTAATTGTGTTGCTATTATTACTATTACAGAAACTATTGTGAATCATGGAATTCCACAGGGTTCAATTGTAGGACCTATGGTACTGTGAAGAACTGAAGTACAAGCTTATGTACAGCATCTACCAGGTTAAACACTAAAAAGAAACAAACAAACAAGAAATTGCAATATTGGAGGTAAAGTCCTTTAAGATTTCGATCATTAATATTTTTTGTTCATCTGTTGTATTATCCTGAAATGCTTTGTGTACCACCAGTGGTACCCGTATCACAGTTTGAGAACCGATAGGCTTGAAAATTGATTTTTGTCATTTGAGATTTGATTTAGAACCATCAATATTCAAATCAAGATGCATCTAAGAATCAAACATTTCCTCCATACCTACTACAAAGAGAATAAGATTTAACAACGTGAATTTTTTTTAGGTTCAACTGGTAATTGAACATGGTTCACAGATATACAATTTAACAAACACCTCTGTTTACACACAAAAATCACTTTGTAATGATTACATTGTTATTTTATTTGAAATTTAAATATCCTTTTAAATACCATATTGATGGCCTCATTGTTAAGAACAATGTGATTAATTTTGATTAATTACAGCAAATTGTGTGATTTAATTAGCTTTTTTTGTATAATATATTGATCAACAGCCCTAAAATAAAGTGAAAAGGATTGGGCTTGGTCTTCTATATTTTAGTGCATTTCAAGTTAGTGTTTCAGTTATCTAAGCATCTCTGTTAAGCAAACTGCCACCTGTTGGTGTGTCACTAAAGCAGAAGACAGTAAGAGAAAGCAGGTGAGAAAGGAGTGAAAGGAGCGCGATAGTGTGAGTGGTGAGGTAGAGACGGGAGGTAAAGACTCCTGCAGGGGGAAAAGGCGACCAGCGGGCAGGAGAGGCGAGCTGTTGCTAGGATACGCAGTGGGATGGTCACACAGAGGGGTAGGTAAAGAGCAGCCGCACTGCCGGCCATGCCGGAGAGAGTCTGACCCAGAGACACCCTTCAGACACACACACACACACACGCTGGCACGGATAAGGTCCTGCCACCATACTGCAGAGTCAGTTCCTCTTGATACACATTGATTCGCTCTCTCAGAGAGCTCTTGTGTTAACATTGCTTCTGTCATTATCACCATTGATTTAGCAGATCCACACCCTTAATTGATGGGCATCAGCTCTGTGGAGCTGGCATAAGTTAAAGTCTCCCTTTCAATTTCCTTAAAAAAAAGATTCTGAACACGAACAACAAAAATGTCAGTAGTGCTATTATTTTATTTTAATAAAATTTTGATTCTAAATCGCAGCAGAATCTCTGCCCAATTTATGCTTAGTCACCTCATGCAACTAGTATGTATTTTGATAAGTTTTAATCAAATGCATTCACACTTAGTCAAACGCGTCTCCTGTTAGTCAGACTGAAATCTGATTGCTGTATAGGACAGAATAAGCAAATTTATACACACATTCAGTTTGCAAGCATACCAGTTGTTATTATTGCTGTTTTGTTTGTCAATTGTGTCTTGAAGAGATATATTCTTTTACATTGCTTTAATGTGTCTAAAATCTTCTTAAATCACCTGCTGATGTGATTGGTGTGATTGGATTTACAGTGCTGCACTTCTCACTCTGTGACTAAGAATAGTTGTGTCGAGCCTACACAGTCTGATTTTTGTTTTGTTTTTTCAAACTTATAGATTTGTAGAAAGTGTAAGACTTAAGCATATTGTGGGGGAAAGAGAATAAAGATTTTTAACACCATTCTAACTGGATATCCCTCTTGAGAGTACATTATTCAGCTGATACAGTGTGTAGCTAATAGTAAAACACCACAGCAGAGCTAACAAACAGCACTAATCATGAAGAAATTTGCTGAATAAGCAACCTTTTTTGGTTGTGTTTTCAGTGTTAGCCCCACAGTGCTGTTCAGAATGTGAATTCACATACTCTCTTAGCTGATGCTTGGAGTTCCACAGCATTTTAAATGTAGTTGATTGGCAGGCAGTGCAGAGAATGTAACATCCACCTCCACCCGTTCTAGTATTATCAATTTGGCTAATCAATCTGAAATAGTTTCAGCTCCAAAAACACTGATTGATGCATCTCTAGCATTTATACTGCCAATTTTGTGCAGCTTGGCCATTCAGATATATTTGGACATAATCCTGATTCTTGAAGTGACCAGGTCTAAACAGCTAAGACCCTGCATATGTTTTTGCTTTAGCTTGAGCTCTCACAGAACCCCTTTTCAGTTTAATTGCAGGTGAAAATTGGGAGGAAATTGCTTGTGTGAACACAGCAAAAGAGAGATTCTGGGTGTTTAAAGATAAAACTATGGGGTTTCGACTTTGGAAAAACTTTAGAGTGCATGACAGTGTGTCACAGTAAAAAGGTGAGGATGTGACAAGACTTCGCAGACTTCAACATAGCTTATCTCAAATCTCCTTATCTCTTCTGCCAGCTGACCAATCAAAGCAGAGATCAGAGGGCCATCAAAAACCCAATCAAATAAACCTGCTGACTCATGTAATGTGGGCCATAACTTTAGAGGAGTTTAACACCTCTTATTTAAGCTCTCATATGGTTATTAGGATTGCCATGGCTCCACTGCCTTCTCTAAAGATCTAAATAGCCCATTAAAATAACCCTTATTTGAGAGTTTAACAGGATAAAAGAGCAGCAGCACCAGTGAAATTACTGGAAAATGTAGGACAAAGAATAAACTGAATCTGGTAGCTAGGACTGCGCAATGTGACAAAAACTCATATCTCAATTTGTTTTAGAGAAAGACTGTACTCTTCCAAACCAAACAATTTCCACACACACCCCACCTATGTTCTGTAAAATACAGCTGTTAGCTAACTTTAACTACTTTAATTCAGTGTGGAACGTTTTAGCTAGGTAGCTAAAAGTAGCTATAAGCCCCGAGCTAGCAATAGCCAGCTAGCTAATTAGCAAGCTAACTGTTTTTAGAAGTGCACGTAGCAGTCTGTGAGGTCAGGCACAGACCAGTGAGTATACTATGTGGTGTTCACCGCTTAGTTTCTAGTGCTTACCAGTTAGTGTCCACTGCTCCCCACTTAGTGTCCAGTGCTCCCCACTTAGTATCTGGTGTTTGGCACTTTTCTCTTTACCTAAAAAAATATACTATGTCCCTTCAGGGGCTCCATACTTTACTGACTTTTTTTTAGTGTTTTAAAGTTGGAAACTCACTAAAGCTATCAGGGCAGTTTGGTTCTAAGAAGAACTCTGTGTACGGTCTCTTGTAAACACAAGTTCATGTAATTCCTGACCATAAATAAGATCAACAAAACCTTTTATTTTCTGTTTGATTGGGAAAATGAAGTGAACAGGGTTCTAAATGGAACTGAAAAAGGGTTCCATAGTGGAATAATACAGGAGTCGTGCGCAAACAGAAGTTTTGTCCTCATTTTTAGATCTGCCTGAACTAATGTTTGTCAAGAAAATCCCGTAATCACCTTTTATTCAAAGAGTTAGCTTTTTATTTTTGTAACATTGCCTAGACTTCCCTTCCTCTCATTAAATCCCACTGTGAGTACAATCACAGTTATCATTTTTCTTTTATATTTTTCTATGGTTCTTTTGTTGCGAGTGTTCTGGCAGAGTGCGGAGCTCCCTTGCATTTTAAAAAGAGAGTGCTGTGTAATTTAGCACAGACCTATTCAGATATGATGAAAAAAAAGCATAAACCACACTTGCAGAGAGACAGAGCCCGCTTTACTGTGTGAAAGACTTAATGAAAGCCTGTGTGCTCGCTGATATGCTCTCTGTTCTTTCAAGTTAGTGGGACGTCACAGAGAGAATTGGGAGATTGTTAATTGTTCTTAGCGTTTGATGGCTCCGATTCCTGTGGTTGGAAAGCTCTGACTCTAGTCTGCCATTATCTCTAATTGCAAACATTGTCTCTTCTAGCATATTAAAAGACAAAAATGATTGGGTTTTTTTTATTCTCACTTTTTTGTTCTTTTTTGCTCTGTTACTTTGTTCTTCTTTTCTATCTTTATCTTTATTTTATCAATTTAATTGAGTTTCATAAATTACAAAAATAAAGGAAAAATAAATAATTATAATAATTTATTTTATGTACTTATGACATCTGGTCAACAAGAGGTAAAGGATTAGGTGGTGGCACCAACTTTTTCACATTTAAAAATTAATGGGATTTTATCACAGCTTCTTTATCTTCTAAAGATTTAAAATAATGCTTAGTAGCTACAGCTCTATGGGACAGTTGGTGAAGTCATACATTCAAGGCTAAACACTAATAACACAGAATGCTATTAACACTAATTCACACAAGTTTAAATATACTGCCTTTACCCAGCACCATGTAAATTAGGCATTAGATATTAATTGTTTTTATTTGTGTAAGGAAAAGCTGCTGTAAAGTGAGTAAAATTCAGAATTTGGAAATGATGTAAGTGGAGGTGTTACTGTATTTCATGACAGCATGGATGCTTTGAATGTTTGGCAATTAAAATTATTTGGCCGAAAATTTAAAAATAAGTGCTTTTTATGTTTGATTAACACAGAGCAATGAGTGAAGTGTTTACTTTAACATTACATTTTTTTTAAAGGCAGCTAAAATTATTTGACTGAAAATTGTAATTGAAAAAGGCCTAATAATTGATATTGAACAGCATTTTTCTTTGGTTGTGTACCTGCAGGGATGATAAAAATCCCTGTGATGAAAAAAGTCTTTATCATAGTTTTGTAATGGATTTTTCTTTTAAAAGCAAGACAAAAATACATGGATTATGTCTAGTCATAGAATAATATTTTCTTTTCAATGGAAAATCATCATTAAAAATGCTGTGTGGGTCAGCACTAGGCTTAATTCCTGTATGGGAAATTGATCCTTAGATTGTTTTAATTAATGCAGTGTAGTGAAAACATGGCAAAATTAGTAAAAACGTGTTCAGTGTTTGGTATTTGACCTTTTATTTCAGTGCATCTCTAATATATGCATGTTTTCTAAATCCCAACAGAGGTTCTTCCCTGTCTCTTATCCAAATCTAGACTGCAGATCATACTGTAGTAATAGTAGGTGCTTTTATACAGGAGCTGTAGCTGTAATATACTCAGTGATGTCAGTAACGCGTTACTTAGTAACGCGTTACTCTAATCTGACCCTTTTTTTCAGTAACGAGTAATCTAACGCGTTACTATTTCCAATCCAGTAATCAGATTAAAGTTACTTATTTAAGTCACTGTGCGTTACTCTCTCTCTCTCTCTCTCTCTACCTCATCTCCTCCACACACACACACATACACACACACACCGCTCCCTTACCCATTCCCCCTCCGCTCTTCCCCAATCACACGCGTCTCGCTTTCTCCCCTGTCTCTCTCTCTCGCGCTCGGCGTGTCTTTAGTTTCCGCCCGTTTTCGTTTTCCGCCAGTTGTCGGGCTCCCAATCTCTTTATAAAGGCGTTTTTTTTGCGGCCGCGTCCCAATTCACTAGCCAGGGCAGCGGTCTGCCACAAATTTGATTGGCAGAGGAGAGCGTTTGAAGATTTTACACCACACGTGATTGGAAGTTCACTGTGGCGCAAGAAAAGTTCCGGTGCTTTAAATGAACACTGTCAGAATTAAATCCTTCTCAGTAGTTGGGTCCGGTATGGGTCCGTATTGGACAACGTCTGGTTCCGGACCCGGACCGCAGTCTGCAAATATGTGATCCCTGGTCTAGACCATATACACGGTTCTGTTTTATAAAACCACTCCTTGCTGCCCTGCAGAGAACAACAAGTTCAATGTTCAGATTTACAGTGTTAAATATGTCAGGTCAAGAAAGACTTTCTTTATTTTATATATTTTTTATAAAAACAAGTATTTATGTTTAGTAAAATCAAGAAAGACCGTATTTTATTTTTATAAAAAAATATTTCTGTTAAGTTAATTTTCTTATTTTTATAAAAAAAAAACTTATTTTTTTAGAAAATAGTTCAACTTAATAGAGATAAATTGTTGCTGTTAAAAATGCATTTTCCAATAAAGGGAGTATTGGCAAAACTGGTTATAATGTTTATGTTAAGGCGGCGGGAGGTGGTGTCTGCAGCTGCTGAAAGTAACTAATAAAGTAACTTGTAAAGTAACTTAGTTACTTTTAAAATCAAGTAATCCATAAAGTAACTAAGTTACTTTTTAAAGGAGTAATCAGTAATCGGATTACTTTTTCAAAGTAACTATACCATCACTGAATATACTGTATAATCTGGTACTGATCAATCGTTTAAAGTTTCTCCCTCTCTCTTTTCTCTGTCTCTCTCTCTGTCTGTCTGTCAGTCTCTCGCTACTGGAAGCAAGCTGTTGTGTTTGTTCTCTCACAGCTGTTCTAAAATGTAGACTCAGGGTTTGTGTTCTGTGTGTGTTGTGCTGTTCTGCGTTGTTCTCTCAGTAGAGGCCCTCAGGGCTGTGTTACTGGTAAAGACAGGTGGAGCGGTTTTCCATAGACAGGCTGCACTGAGGCACTGGGAGAAAGTGTACTGGACATTTGCTGCTTGTCAGCATGAACTCAGACAACTTTGGTGAAAATTTATTTATGTACTTTTCTGTTTAGCATGATATTGTATTAGGTTTTATTTTAAGTCTCATATTTTGTAAGACAGAATGCTGTCTTTACTGAAGTATAAATTACAAAAAAAATGGAATGCTGTAAACATCAGCATTTATAGGCACCTTTAAGTAATTAAGTCAGAGTTAGTATATAGACAGATTCTTGGAAATCTGGCATCAGTAGTTAGTGCTGTATATTGGCAAGAACCTACTACAATATGAATCACAATACAGGAATTACACTTCAATATATCTGGATATATTGCAATATTGTAAACAAAGCAATATACTGCGATTGTTTAAAAGAAATTAGGAAATAATACTGTCATAGTATTAAAAAAAGTTATCCAGTGGGCAGAGTTTAAACACAACACTCACTGAATCACTGTCTTACACCAATCTTTACATGTAAACCAATAATTATATGTCCATATTGTGTTTTTGGAAAAAAAAAAAAATTCTTACATCCCTATAAGTATCGATATTCAAACCGAACAATTGGTATCAGCACATTCCTTATTATTTTCATTGTTTATTTGACCTTTTCCTGACCCCCCCCCCCCCCCTCTCTTCTCCCACTGTACCTTTCTCTCTCTCTCTCTTTCTCTCTCACTCACACTCACACATAAACACACACACAATCACACTTACCCGTCAGATTGTTTGTTTTTCTGGCAGTAGATTGTCGGAGGGTAGAGCTATAATAAAAGCTCAGTCGGAGGTGATTGTTTTTCGCGAGTGCGTTCATGGGGCTTGTCAGCTTGCCAGAATGAAAATCACCACAAACTGTTTACTCTGTTGATTTTTTTTTTTTTTTTTAAATACCCTCCGGTGCAGAAATCTGTAGCACTGATCTGACTTTTCTTCATCCTGACCACCTTAACTGCAGCATTATATGGACTGTGTAATATTTAGTGTTTGCTCAGATGGCAAAAAATGTTTGTTCTGATTTTTGTCTGTTGCTTGTCTCTCTGCTTGTACTTTGGTGCACCTCACTACACCCGCTTACAAAGTACTGCGTTGTCATTTAAATATATATGCTGTCATATTTATTAAATGTACTGTATTGTTTTAGTTTTATGTTTGCACATAGGGCTGTCAATCACGATTGATTACAATTTTTTTCTTAACAATAATAATAGTAATTTGTTCTAACCTTATTAATAAGGTCAATGCATTATGGTTGTATTTATATTCTCTGGTATAATGTTGGTGTAAGTGCATCTTTTTGATTGTAAACACAGAATATTCTTTGTGAAACCAGCTCACACAATCTCATCAAAATTGGTTGTGTAATTGGCCTCAGTCGAAAATTATTGGCATTTCCTCCTGTCTTTACTTTTGCCCACTGGTTCTCTGACCTGCACTAGCAGCATTCTGACCTCTGGTGTTTAAACAATGCAACTGCATGAGATTTCATAGTAACAGAACGTGGAATTGACTGTTCCCGAGATGTAGATTGTCTCATTTTTCCATCATGCATCGTTACATCCCTAATTATTTATTATCATCCACCTCTATCTATTTCTAGGGGATCGGGAGCTAAAGTTAGCTATTTTGCTAACTTTTGCCAATTTGAATGTTTCCGTTCCACAGTAAATGCAGCAGCCTCAGGTGACAGAGCTGAAATGACTGAAAATGGCTGCAATTCAGTGTTATTACATTAAAACCACAATTTGCCCTCTAAAAAAATACTAATTCTGTGCATTCTATTGGTTGCTTACACCACCATCTTGCTTGGGATTTCTGATAACCCGTAGTGTGGAATGTGTCTGAAAACCCTCTGTTTGAAGAGCAATGTTGCCCTAAAACTTCACCCTACTCCTCTATCCCAACAAGAATAGGATAGGATAATCTAGCGCAGTGAGTGAACTCTCAAAACAGAGGGCTAAGTGGGATGGGCAGTGGGTTAAAATAAATTGTTCCTAAGTATGTAAATGCAATCTCTGTCTTTATCTCTTTTGCAGGGACATTCCGCTGTACCTTTTGTCAGACTGAAGTAGAGGAGGACGAGTCTGCCGTCCCGAAAAAAGACGCCCGGACGCTGGTCGCACGCTTCAACGAGCAGATTGAGCCCATTTATGTGTTACTACGGGAGACCGAAGACATCAATCTATCACATGACCTACTGGAGCCGGAGCCTACAGAAATTCCTGCCCTGAAACAAAGGTTGGCTCCACCCATTCTATTGAACATATTCATTTTTAAAACAATGCCATGTCAGGTTTGATGCTTTTCATTGTTGTGTTAGATGGTATTACATATGGTTACATAGTGAACCTATAAACCTTGTATTACAAACCTAATCAACACAAAAGTGGTGTTTATTAAATACTTAGACTGTTTCCACACAGTTTCTCCACTGAAAAAAAATATGTGACTGTTATTCCACAATGCTGGTGATTTCAGGAAGTAGATTAGTTTGTATTTATGCTGAAATAAGGATTAAATCTCATAATTAACTCACTACCTCCTTCTGTTTCACTCTTTCTGTCTTACTCTCTCTATTGCTTTCTCTTACTTGCCTCGTTTGAAGCCGGGAGCGTGCGGCACCTTCTGGTGGTGCTGGTGCTGGAATGCCTGGCCGTGACGTCTGGAAGAAGGGCTCGTCGTACGGGGACCTGTACACTCAGAACGTGGTTATCAACATGGATGAGCAGGAGTCGCAGGGCCAGGCGGCCGAAGCAAAGGCCCCCAAAGAGAGGCCCGTGTGGCTGACAGAGAGTACTGTGGAGCCATATGGCGAGACGGATGTCCTGAAGACTGGTGAGTAGCATCATCCCAGAGTTGTAGATTAAGAAATATTTGAGGCTCTACCAAGCATTAAAGGAGAACTCCGGTGTAAAATGGACTTTTGTTGTAGTAAAACATGATATGTTTTACATATGATACAAGTACTTACCTTTAATGAATAGCACACCTCCGTTCTCCCACAGCGTTCCGAGATCCAAACATTTTAACAGTTTGTCCAAACACCCTTCAGACTGGGTGACACGGGGTATTAATGCCTCATTTTAAATGTCAGGGCTCTCCAGATTCTAGCAAGGAGGTGTGGAGCTACTTTGAGTCTGCATAACGGTGGAAAAAGTGATTTATCGGGGCAAGTTATGCTCTGTGTCACCCAGTCTGAAGATTTTTTTTTTATATATATATCAGTTAGTGGTTGCCATATCATATTGTATGCAAGAATAAAAATTAATTGAATATGCAGGAGTGCATTTAAAAAAATTGTATATATATATAGTTTTTAATTCAGAGTTTTGTCGTATTGCCAAGAGTATCGTTAGCACAAAAACACCAAGAAATATCATAATATTGTTTTAGGACCATATCGCCCACCCCTGTTTGGATGGGGCACCATCATTCCAGAGAACGCTGCTTTACTGCTTCACAGCTATTTGCTATTTGCTATATTTGCTATCTTTTCATGTATATGCTATATTTACAGTACCAGTCCTTTTATATTCAGTGGTTTTTATTATTTTATAATGTTCTGCATTGTAGATTAATACTAAAGTCATTTAAACAAATGTTTCATATTTTAGATGAGTCAGCTTTTATGAGGTGGTCTCCTGGAATGGCTTTCAGTTAACAGCTGTGCTAAACTTGTCAAGTAACTAGAGTTAATTAGGTGTATTTCTTACCATTTTATGTTTTTGAGAGGATCAGTTGTGTTGTGAAGAGGTATGGTAGAGGTGGTATACTGAGTTGGTATACAGTGAATATTCCTATTTGAGTAATGTTTTATATATAATATGTCCATATTATGGCAGGAACCACTCAACTAAGTTAAAAAAAAAAAAAAAAAAACTTAAAACTTCATGAGGGTCAGTCAATCCAAAAAATGTTAAGAACTTAAAAACAATCCATAAGTACAGTCACAAAGACCATCAAAAACGTAATAATGATAACTGGCTCACATCAAGAATGAACTTTTAACTGGTACTTAGGCCTGTCACAATAATTGCAATATTGATTTATTGTGCAATAAATTAACATGACCTCAATAGTTTTTGATAATATTGATCTCGTCTATTGTGTTTATTTGTATGTTTGTTCACATATATAACAGTGAACAGTATTTTAGCCAGTCATGCTTCAATAATTGTGACTCCATAACATACACACAGTGTACGGACTAAAGTAGGTAAAGAAATAAGTATATTTCTAATATAAACTAATTATAGTTCACCATTACTTCAAATTTTGTTGTTTTTAAAAAGTCTATAATTGCTTATTTTATGCTATTCTGTTATGATTGTCAGTGGCATTAAATAGTCTTAAAATTGCAAAAATATTGTGTATCACAATAATTTCTGGGACAATATATCGTCCACAAAAAAATCTTATCATGACAGGCCTACTGGTACTGTATATGAACCAGCTCAAGCTGAAGCACTCCTTCTATGATATAAATATCACACTCTAAATTGCTTGTTTTGACTTTGCAGCTGGAGAAGACTCCATGATGACACAAGAGGGCCTAGCTGGTCGTGGACCTGCGCAGAACGAGAACCCTGACGTTATTAAAGCCCTGCTCATCCACGAGAAGACAGCAGGCTCTGCGCCGATGGGCGGAGCCATCGCCAGGCCCACCATCCCAGCCGCCGACGCCAGCAACTCCGAGAGCGACACCAGCGAATCGGATGAGGACTCCCCGAGCCAGGCTCCCGCCCACGCAGCCGCTTCCAGGCCGGGCAGACGGGAAGAGGAGGATGAGGAAGATGACGACTTCGAGGAGGTGGGAGATGATCCTGTTGTGATGGTGGGTGGACGGCCCTTCTCGTACAGGGAGGTGAGCCAGAGGCCGGAGCTGGTGGAGAAGATGAGCGCCCAGGAGAAGGAGGCGTACATCGAGATAGGCCAGAACATCTTCCAGGACATGTACTACTGAAGGAGCTTGTAGTGTGTTGGTCTCACTCTAAATCTCTCTCTTTCTCTCGTTCTCTCTTTCTCTCTTTAATTCCATTTATTATCTGCTCATCTCTTTAGCTCATTCATTTGTGCTTTCGCTCTATCTTTCTTTTTCCCTTTCTCTGTATATATTATTCTCGGTAACTCTCTCATTCATTCATCCATCCATTTAACTCGGTCTAGCTCACATGTGCAATCATGCTCTCTCTCTCTCTCTCTCTCTCTCTCTCTCTCTCTCTCTATTTGTCTCTGTACATCTCACTCACTTTTCCAGTCTTTCTCTCTCTTAGTATTGCCCTCATGCTATTGCTCATGTCTACATCTACCTCACTCACTCACTCACTCACTCTCTTTTTCCATGTTCATCCATCCATCCATCCATCTTGCCCGTGCACAACAGATGCACCCGTCTTAAGCATCTCTCTCTTCATATTCTCTCTCCCTCCTTTATTTACTCTAACCGTTCCTCCCTCCCTCCCTTTATTATTCCCTTCGCCTCCCATGGTCCCTTATTCCCTTACTCCCTTTCTCTCCTCCTCCCGCTTTCCCTCACTCCCTCCCTTCTCACATTTATTCCCTCCCTTATTTACTCCCTCCATCTCATCCCTTCCCTTCCCAAGCCTGTTCCTCTCTTTATTACACACCATCCTTTACTCATCTTTTTCCCCCATAGTCCCTAATTCGGTTACTTCCTCGTTCCCTTACTCCTTTTTGTTCTTTTAAGGCTCCTTCATGCTCACTTTGATCTTACTGGACTTTTACTCTCTCTCTCTCTCTCTCTCACTCACCAAATCACTTTCCTCTTTCTCACCTCCTTCTTTCTCACTCTCTTTCTCTTTCTCTCTCCCCTGAGGCTCCTTCCTGCTTACTCAGACTGCAGGACTCCGTACCCCCATGTTTCTCTTCAGAACATGTGTTTTGCAGAGCTGTGCAGACCCCTGTGCTGCAGGACCCCAGCGTGGAGGAGAAGTATTCTGCTGAGCTCGGCAGCTGTTGGCTGCTGTTCCTCTCACCCGTTGCACCTCCCTCTCCTACTGGACTCTCTGATTCTCTTGGTGCCAAGCAACAGCGGTGTTCCTGCCTCCACTTCAGGATGAATAAACAATCACGAGCACTCACTGCTTTAAAAAAAAACGCACACAAGCACTTGACTTTAAATCCCTTTTTATTTGGTTTTCTTGCACACAACCAGACGCTCTCGGGCAAACAGTGGAGAGCCAGTGTTTCTGTGGTAACTTCTGAAACGGGGTGACCTGCCAGAACGCCTCTGAGTGAGAAGAGAGGAAAAAAAACACACACACACACAGAATGATCCTCAAGCTATTGCTTTTCACTGTATTTCACTTGCAGCCAGTCTGTACCTTATTTCATATTTCATTCAGGACAGTATTGAACAGTACAGTTTAATTACAAAGAAAGAATAATGGTGTTCAAACATCCAAATGTTTTTTTTTTTTAACTTTATTCTGCTGTCTGACAAGCAAACATGTCTCATCCTGTCTCATCCATCACTGGTTACAATCAGGGTGAAAAAGTTGATTTTTATTTTTGTTTCATTGTTAGTGGTTAAAATTATTTTTTTGACAGCAATAAAAAGTTGCTGGTAAAAAGTGTGGTTTTGTATTCAGTCAGATTATTGCATGCAGTGTTACTTTATTTGTACGGGCATTTAACCTTTCTCATTCTACAGGTGCATGTGTGCATTGGAAATGCATCATAAAAGGCATTACCACCCACAGTGGACAAAGAAGTGAGGGGTAATGACCAGGCTAGAACTGTGCAAGCGAACAGATAAGAAACTCTGACTAAAATCACCTCCACATTCAATACAGGAGATGCTAAACGCATTTCCTGCAGGTCAGTGCAGGGTTTATTAGCTTCCATGGAACATGGCAAAAGAAAAAATCAATGGACATGATGCCATTTTCCATGACCTGTTGCATGTCAATAAATGTAAATACATTTTATTGCCTAAAGTATCCTCTCTCCTGCGTTGCAGTGTTTGGTAATGTAAGGCCTGGATGCAGCTGCTCGTCCATGGAAGCCCAGTTCATGAAGTTCTCTACACTACTGTTCTTGATCTGATCTGAAGTTCACATTAAGTTTAGAGGTCTGTAGTGATGCAGTAATTCTGCAGAAGTTGGTTCCTCTGTGCACTGTGCTTCTCAGCATCTGCAAACTGTGCTCTTACCCTGCTAATTGAACCTTTACACTCTTACTGCTCTTACTGGTGCAATGTGCAATTAATGAAGATTGGCCACCAGGCTGCTCCATTTTAGCCATGAAACCTCCCACACTAAAATGACAGGTGTTTCAGTTTCATTGTCCAACCCCTGTATATTGGCTCACAGTGACTGGCCCACCAGCAAATCCCCAGATTACCCACTCTGGTCTTGTCCACCACCCATTGGAAAAGCCTCAGGATGAGACCCCCTCTGTTTATTTCATTAATGCAAACAAATGATTAGTCCCTCCGACAAATGTCAGCGCAGTGCCTCGAGGCGAGGACGGGAACAGAGGGGAGCGTCAGACAGGTTGCCCGTCCTTCAGCTGCACTGATTTACATATTGAGGGAATAAAAGCCTGGAGAGCAATGTTGGATTGGTCATAATGTGAGGCCTGAGGCATCCGCACTCCAGTGCAAGCACAGCGGGTTCACAGAGAGCGCGTGCAGCTGGGCCACACATTTAGCTGTGGTAATCCCCATAGCAAAGGCAGGCCTGGGTGAAATACGCTTGAGGCCGCTTATGACAGATCAAAGAGTGGACGGCACTGAAGTAGAATCAGTGGTAAATCTCACTGTGAATTCTGAGCAAATGCATGAAATGAAGGCACCTCATGCTGTTTAGAAAGCCACATACATATACACACATGTTTTAACCAGGTTGTAGAGCTATGCAGAGATAGAGAAAATAGAGAGAAAAAAAACTCTGTAAACTTTTCCTACCTGGTGTGAACCCCTCAAGCAGCAATACAGTAACTTCTGACCAATGCCTGTATGTGGTTTTATTACCTTCTTCTCACCAAAAAAGAAGACAATCATTTCCCACTATGTTGTCGAATTTGCAACCAGAGTTTATGCAGGTAAGACTAGAAATAATACCATTGCAACAAAGGTGATGGTGGCTGAATCCTGAAGTCAATCTTTTCCGCCATGTTGTTGAGCTTGCAACCAGAGTTTGCCTAGTAGATCCCAGAAGTAGAACTGCCTCTTCTCATGTCAATTGAAACAGGCCCATTATTAGTTGCAAGCTATTTTGAGCCTAAGGCAATAAAGCAATCCCAAACTATGATGCTCCCACCCCTATATTTAGTAGTTGGTTAGGTCTTTATATGTTGAAACGCAGTAATTGGTTACTGCAGACTAGTTCTTTTTTAGATTCACCCATTTTCCACTTTTGTCTTATCCATGTGGTCTTGAGGAAATGTCCGGTGAACAGCAATGTTTATAGTAGAACAGTCTTCGTAAAAAAAAAAAAAAAAAACTGTCCTTCTATGGGGACAGTAGTTTATATTTACCTTAAAAAATATCCTTGCCAATTGGGATCACAGGGACCCAATTAGTCCAAACACATTTGAGTTTTTTTTCAGCGTTTAAAAACTTTGGCTGATGTTTCTGTCTGGTGTGGCTGAAGAAACACCTGACTGGGATTCCATTCAATGTTCTTTGAGTTGAGTGACTTCCTTCCATGCGTAGTATTCTTATTCACTGTTTGTCTGATGGTGGGCTCGTGAACATTGACATTACCCAGTGTAACAGAGATCTGTAGATCCTTAGATATTCCTCTAAAGTTCTGTATGACTTTCCATAATATTATTTGCCAGACCCATGGACAAGTGGACATCTGTGCCTCAAGGTTTATGAGAATCATCTTGTTTTTATATTGGCTGTTGTACTCTTGATCCAGACCCTTATCAGTTTTAGTGGGTGGAAGCTGCTGCCATAATGTTTACGGAGAGCGCTCAGTCCTGTCAGTAGAAAGTGACTGACATGACCGATTTGGACAGGACTAAAATTATAGAGATGCTCCAGTAATAATTACATTACCGCACATCCCCATGGAAACCTAATTCCCTCCGAACAGCCCTTAAGTTAATCTCCTGTAGATGTAAAAAAAAAAGGCTACAGTGCTGGAGGGACAGAGTGTGCCATCCTGTTTAAAGCAATAGTAGGTCATTTTGTAGAAAGCGGTGGGGTAAAGCCAGTTTTCTGAGTATTCAAGTGCTTTGTTTTCTGAATAGCTTCAAAAATGGCAATTTCCATCTGCTTCTTGGGGAAACTGAGCTAGAAGGGCATCAATTTGCCATGAAAAGAAAACAAAATAGCTCTGTTCTGTATCAAGTTAAAGGGCCATAGACTACAGATTAAAATAAAAAATATTTGTACAAACAACCATTAACAGCAGAAGCACTGTTAAAAAGTAAAGTACTGATTCAGTCTTCATTTTAGCCATATAGTAGCCTCAATTCAAAAACTATAAAATGTATTTTGGTTTCCCACAAGGAATTACGACAAATTCATCCTTTAAATGAAAGTACAAGTTAAAGAATCTTCATCAGATCTACAAATAACAACAACTAATGCCTTTCGAAACCAAGATACGCTTAAATATTGCAATGCAATCCAGTGGAGACATCATCAAACACAACCACCACCATGTTTTACAGTTGGGATAATGCTTAAAAGCTGGAATGCAGTGTTTTCCTTACTTCAAGTATAACGCTTTTCATTTAAACCAATATTAAGTTCAATTTTGGGTTCTCACATCCATAAAACATTCTTTCAATAGCCTTCCTGCTTGTCCACGTAATCTTTGGCAAACTGCAGACAATCAGCAATGTTCTTTTTGGAGAGCAGTAGCTTTCTCCTGATGGTGGACTCAAGACAAATAACATTAACCAACATGAGAGAGGCCTTCAGTTGCTTAGAAGTTACCCTGGTGTCTTTTGTGACCTCGCCGACTTGAATTTCCTCTATTTGTTCTCTGAAATCTGTCTGACTGTGGATTGGTGGAGACCAAATTCTTAGAGACGGTTTTCAAACCTTTTCCAGCCTGATGAGCCTTAACAACTTACCTTCTGAGGTCCTCAGAAATCGCCTTTATTTGTGCTAGGATCACACCTTACACTTGATTTTAATCTCGTTGATTGAAAACACCTCAAACACTGTATTTTCACCTTCAAACTAACTGCTAAGCCTAGAGGTTTACAAACTTTTACCATTCATAAATATGTAATATCAGATAAGTTTCCTCAATAAATAAATAAATGACCAAGTATAAAACTACTGCCTTATTTGTTTAATTGTTTTCTCTTTATATACTTATTTAGGATGTTGCTTCTCATCGGCAGTTTGTTAAAGATCAAGGCATAAAGCTATTGGAAGAATGCTTTGTGAATGGATGAGACCAAAATAGAACATTTTGGTTTTAATGAAAAGAATAATGTTTGAAGAAAGGAAAGCACTGCGTTCTAGCATAAGAACCTTATCCAATCTGTGAAACATGGTGGTGGTAGTATCATAATTTGATCATTCTCCTCATCAAATAAATGACCAAGTATAATATTTTGTCTCATTTGTTTAACTTTTTTTGTAAATTTGATGATGTTGTAGGTCATATTTATGCAAAAAAAATCTAGAACATTCTAAAGGGTCTGTAAACTTTCAAGCACCACTGTAGCATTTGAAACAATAAAAGTGATACAGGGTTAGAAAGTTGGGAAAAAAATAATAATAGAAATGCTGAAACCAGTACATACATTCTCGCTATGCTTAAAAATGACCTAAAGCTGCTGTTCTGTATCTGCAGGATTTTATTCGAGATATTGGATTGGTGAGTATATGGTACAGAAAGAGTGTGATTGGGTCAAAGACAATTGGGTTAAAGACAAAGATCTAGTTATTAAAGATATTTTTAGACTTGCTGGACTGCCGCATTCAATTAGGTAAGCACACACACACACACACTGTCGTCTGTCAGTCATTTAAAATCCATTACCTCTCGTCTATTGCTGCCTCTGGATTTGCGTCCGGAACAAACATGTCCTCTACTGCACAGTCATTCTGCTGTCCCTTGTTTACTACCCTGGATTTGTTTGCTCGTTTATTCATTCATTTATTCGCCTGTCAATCATTCATTCAGTGGCTCTCGCCCTCTCTTTCAGCTGTTACCAGAGCTTTTATTCATATTGACTGCAACAAATTACCACCCTGATTCCTCTTATTGATTCTCGCAGAGGCTTACCCACACTCCCACACCGGCCTCACATTAGTACCACAGAGGACTACAAAGAAGGATACGTACACTCTGCGGTGTCTACTGCACAGCTATATTTAGTATCCGGTGATGGTAACTGTTATTAATTGCTGCTGTCTTCTCCTAGGTGCTGATTACTGAATGAATCTACAGCCTAAACACAACACACACCACACACAGTCAGAGAAAAACCTGCTGAAATGATCCACTGAATGAAATCGAGATGACGCATAGAAGGAAAGGCATAATTAATAAGCTATTAATAACCATTTGAATGTCAAAGGCAAAACTCAGACACTAATATTAAAATAACTAGCTAATAAATCAGTAATTAGCTATTCATTTATTCATTTAATGGTTTGGAGAAACATTTGGAGGTCATCTGCTGGTGTTGGTCCACTGTGTTATATCAAGTCCAAAGTCAGTGCAGTGTTTTCCTGGAAAATCTTACAGCACTTCATGCTTCCCTCTGCTGACAACTTTTATGAAGATGCGGATTTCATTTTCCAGCAGGACTTGGCACACTGCCCACACTGCCAATATTATTAATTGGTCTCATTTAAATAACATTCAAATTTTCTGAGATACTGATTTTTGGGTTTTCATTACCTGAAAGCCATTATTATCATCAATAAAGGAAATAAACACTTAAAATAGATCACTCTGTGTGTAATATATGAGTTTCACATTGTGTTCTTTGTGTGTTTCTTTCGTTGTGTCACAACAGCTTGTCACTCAGTTCTCCTGTGAGAGAACCGTTTAGAAGAGTGTATGTGTGAGCAAGAGCAAAAGCAAGAGCGCCAGGCAAAGTACATCTTAAAAGACCCAGCCTGAGGGATCACATTACCTCAGTATTACCTCTCTCTGTCTTATTCTCTTCATTTCTTTCTCTTTTTGCCTTTTTTCTCTCAATTTCGTCAATATTCTTACACACTTTCTCTGTCTCTTTCTGTCTAATTCTAATCACAAACCTTTATTTTTGTCATGTATGGAACCTTAGGCATGGTTTGTGTTAGAACCATAAATAAGATTTCATATTTGTTTTATTTGTTTATGAGTATTTTTTTAATATTTGTCTTATGTCATGTAAGTAACCTTAATGTCAGTTTAATTGATAAGGAAATTAAATACGGGACTCTTATTTTGATAGTGTGCACAAAAAAAGATGCTCTTGAGCTTGTAGAGCACTAGCTGAGTGAGTGAAGGTTTTGAGGGTGAGTATTCACACAGTTTTTTTTACCGTGCTTACTGTGTTTGGAAATCATTGGAAGGAAACAGTAAAAAGAGGATTTTGGATTTACATTTTTCTTATATAAAGACTTTTATTTTTTTGAATTCACAGTTTTACACTTCATTTCTTTTCTGAGTGCTTTCTAGATCTTGAGTGACACAGATACTGGATCTGCTGCCATACCAGTTTGTAAGCTGTTCCAATATTAAAAAGGTTCTACATACTAAACTGGTTCTTCAAACAAAGGTTCCTCAGGGTATCAGAAGGTGTTCTTGTCTTGTATTTTTAAGTAAATTTATGTCTGACTTTGTAAGTAACCTTAATGTCAGTTTAATTGAACAGGAAATTTAATACGGGACTCTTATTTTGATAGTGTTTACAAAAAAAAAGATGCTCTTGAGCTTGTGGAGCACTAGCTGAGTGAGTTAAGGTTTCGAGAGCGAGTATTCACACAGTTTTTTGACCATGTGGAACAAAAAAGTAAAAACAGGATTTTGGATTTACATTTTTCTTATTTAAACACTTTTTTGTTGAATTCACGGTTTTACTCGTTCATTACTTTTCTGAGTGCTTTCTAAATCTTGAATGACAAAGATACTGGATTTGCTGCCATAACAGTTTGGAAGCTGTTCCAATATTAACCCTTTGAACCCTGAGCTGTTTTAGTGTGTGTTTTTTTTTTTTTCATTTTTGTCAGTTCCTCTTTCAGGTCTTATAACACAGTAATTATATCAGACAGACACATGCCCTGAGCTCTTTTACTCCAGAAACTTTATAGCTGCTCAAAAATGTAATCATTTAAAATGTAAAAGGAAGCGCAATTTTTATATTTTCCTGGAACTGATCATGTTTTGGTCAAAATTAAAAGATATATTTTCAAAAATGGTTAGACTACAGTGTATATGAGTTGAAAGCATAAGAATATTGATGATAGTTCATTACATGGTTTATTAATTATTACTTTGACAAAATACATGAAGAGCATCAGGCGGATTGTTTTTTTTTTTGTTTTTTTTTGACAATCACACCTCTAGGATACATGTAGATTCTAAAAGGAGTGAGTGAGCGAACGAGTGAGTGGGTAAAAGAGAAAAAGAGAGAGAGAGAGCAGTAGTGACCTTACCTTTCAGACTGCCTTTGTTCAGATCTTGCTGCTGGATCCTGAGCGATTCTCCTTTTTTCTCTGCTTATAAAGTAGAAAGGCTTTTATACTGAGGCCGGCCTGCGAGGAGCTGAATGAGAGATGAGGAGAAATGACGCCTAACGAGCAGACTGATGGACAGAGTGAGAGGACGAAAGAGGGAAGCTCTTTTGGCTGACATTTGTTGCCGTGTCCTGAGAGGCAGCTTTTACCGAGAATAGAATATTTCATCTCTCCTGTCCCGGCCGCTTGATGGGTGGCCAGGCCTTTATGAGGCTTTTGGCGTGCTTTCCTTTTGAAGGGGAGGTTTGTGTAGATGAGAAAAACTGCTGTAGAAGTGTTCTGAGTGCTTTCCTACATCCAGCTCGCCTGTCTTTCAGCTGTTAGTCTATTCTAGAACGGACAAGGTCAGCTGAGCTAAAGACGATACGAATTCATTTAACTATTTCTCTATGGCATGCATAGAGAATGTTTGAAAAGTATTTATATAATCATTTCTCACACAGAAGTATAGATACTAGCGTTTAAAATACTTCTATTTTAGGCTATTTTTAAAATATGAGGAGTAAAAACTACAGATAATTTTGTGAAAATGTAAGGAGTACAAGTAAAAAAATCTTCAGAAAAATAATACTTTAATAAAGTATAGATAACCAACATTTTTGTCACAGTGGCCAAACACACGACCCACGCAGATACCAAACACACAGTTTATTAAATAAAGTGCTAAACCTAGAGCAATAGTCAGCCTAGAGATCGAGGTTCAATACCGGGCACAGAACAGATGAAAACAGGTGTGTGTAATCTTAATAATTGAGTTGAGCCGGAACGCCGAAGCGTCACGTGATCCGGCACATCCGGGAGGTTTGACGCAGGTGCATCCTGGGAAGTGGAGTTTTTAGTGTGAGGGCTAGAATCTGTGGCAGGCAGACAGACAACTAGGGGCTCACACATTTTTACTTAAAGTAAAACTCCGGTGTAAAATGGACTTTGGCATATTAAAACATGATAAAAAGTACTTACCTTTGATAAATAGCACACCTCTGTTCTCCCACAGCGTTCCGAGATCAAGAAATTTTAACAGTTTGTCCAAACACCCTTCAGACTGGGTGACACGGGGCATAATTTGCCCCGATAAATCGCCTTTTACACCGTTATCCAGCTCAAAGTAGCTCCACACATCCTTGGTAGAATCCAGAGAGCCCTGACATTTATTATAAGGCATTAATTACTGAAAAAGGGCACAAGAAGCTTGCGGCGGCTGCTACGCAATGCAGAGTCTATGTATATGTGTCTGTCATAATGTGAAGCAGGTGTAGCACCAGTTGCGCTGTTCCCAGTTCATCCACACTGAGGTCATTCGAGCCTGTGCGCTGAGACTGTCCTGTGCTAAAGCAAACACAATAAGTAAATAAGTAAAGTGGTCAAATTGAACCATCTCTTTCTGTCTCGTTCGCTGTCTCTAGTACCCCCCGCCAACCCCCAGCAGCAGATGCCTGTGCTGACGTCACTCCAGAGCTGGAGCTGGACCTGGACCCGTGGGACTCGTTGACCCTTTCTGGGAGGGCTGTATTTTTCCAGCACAGGCACGCCCGGGCTGCCAGTAAGTCTGTAGCCGGGCTCTCTGCTCAGGAAACCAGCTCTTTATTAGCCTTATTACCTGTCCCTCCACCTCCTTTTTCTTGTCGTCTCAATGGGCACAATGAGCATCCCTCCCCCTCTCCACGATTCATACAGAAGGAATTTGTTCACCTCTTGTCAGTGATCTGATACTTTGGACATTCTGACGAATGAGGTGCCGGTGTGATTTGTACCAGGACCTCGACTCTTATTTACCCACCAGATAAATCATATGACGTCAGGAAAGAGAGAAAAGAGAAACCTGTCAAGTCGCAGCGGAGGGAGAAAAAAAATAGTCTTGTCCAGACCATTAAAAGCCTTGTTTCATCTCCTCTTTGGTCAGATCTAATCTAGCCAGCCTCATTAGGGGCTAATTGATGTCGATATGCAATTATGTGATCCGGCGCATTGGTTTTCATGCCGAGAGGAAATGCTGGTCTCTCTCTGGCCTTTGATGTGATAGCTGCTCTCCTGATTGAGGCTCTGTACTAGTATGTAGGTACATCGGTCACATTCACACCAATATACACCAAGCCAGGAAATTGAGATGGATGAATACAGTATACTGTAGGACACTGGGAAGTTTTCTGGTTCCTCTGGTTCTTCACTGCCTGGTTCCTACTCTGTTTGCCATTTGTTGGTAGATTTGATGAAAAAATCGTAAGAACCTTGAAAACCACACAATCCAGAAGAGATTTGTCTGGGTCATGCCATGATGAACATTCTGGACTTTAGACAGACACTGTCTTCAGAAAGGCTCTATGCATTATAGGTTAGTTTCCTGGACAGGGATTAAACTCCTGAGACTTGGACTTTTGCTTGGCGTGCTTTTTTTTATTTAGATTGTTAGGACCTAATTAAACCTGCAATTGTCCTATTATTTGGGATCACAAAGACCCACTTAGTCCACAAACATTTCTTTTCATGTTCTGCAGTCAGTAAATAAAGCAGTTTTAAACATAAACATAAAAGTTTTACCTGGCCACATAAGACTAAAGGGTCAACATTTAAAAAAGAGAAGCAGAAATGTAATGTTCCCATATGAGGAGAGGTCTCAAGAGGGTAAACCATTTTTAGTGATTTTTAGAGAACTTTTAATTGAATTAATTGAATTATAGAGAACTTTTTATAACTTTACATATTGGATTATTCTGCAGATATTGTTACTGCCAAATATGCATATTTTGGTGTATTTATATACAAGATATCCCTCTAAGATTATCTAATATAGATGTTCGAAAATGTCGGAAATGGAAAGCTTAGGACCGACTTGTTGCTGCTCTTACACCACCTAAGATTAGACCAAAATTTACTAGAAAGTATTTCCTAGTCCTATTTCCTATAGAATAGGTTTATGGGCTATACAAAGCATGTTCATGAAATTCTTTGCACAAAATCACTCTCACATAAATAGATCTCACCAGCCCCATCATTGTCAGTTTCCATCCCTTTCAGCATAAGCTGTTGCTGGCCATGCCATGTTTATGCTGAGCATTTACCACACGCAAGTCTTTGCTTTTGCTCAATGGCAAAACACGAACAAGCAAGTTCATGCCTTTTGTGGGATAGAAGCACAAAACTCATTATTTGAAAGTACTCACATTTCCCTTATTTGCTGAGGGATTCCTCCTTCAGACAAAGTCTGATGTCTAATGCTGCTGCGTACTGTCTGGAAATGACTGATCTGGTGGGTGTTGCGGAGGGGTGGTGCCAGGGTAGTTCTATGCACGCTTCTTTGTTGGGATGTCATCGTAGGCTCATAAAGGAATATTTAGCTCATTCACAGAAAACACAAATTTAGTCCACTGATTCCATCCAATGTGCAGCAACAAAGTTTGATGGAATTCTGGAGTACAGCAGCCAGTTTGAACAGTTTTTCACCCACACCTACTCCCGATGGGGAAGGCAGGTGTAAAAGGAAGAACCACAGATGGCAGTGGGTTAGCAAATTTACTGAAACCGTGCCAAATCTGTCCAAATTCATCATCCAGGTGCAGTTACCAGTCTCCCGCAGTGAGCCCCTGTCTCGACAATGAGTCCACCACCTGGATCGCCGGGCCAGGCAGATGAACAGCTTGCAGTGGGGAAGTGCCCTATCAGCAAGTGGTAGAGTGCTCGAGGTAAAGGAAGCCCTCCAGCCTTCAGCTTTCTTCTAGTGATTGATGAAGGATACTGCAGCCATGCTTTCTGAACACATTAGCATGTGGTGGTGCCAGAGTACTGGTGGACAAGTTTTCCAGAAGAACAATTAACCTCACCAAGTTACTGAACATATTGCAAGGCCAGGATCTGGGCAAATTACCAGCTATACAAAGTTGGTGCCAAATTAACATTAATGTAGTACAAATTTTCATAGCTACAGTATGTTTTATCCGTCAGTTAAAAAGTTCTCTTTTTAATTTTCACGCAGGGTGATGACCCTGTTCCACTCAAGACACACACCTCCTACATTCCACCTCTTTAACCTGACCTAGTCCATAAGGTATCTGACCTAAATGCTTTACAATTGCAAATACAAATAAGGAGAATTTTATGGCTGAAATGTTGATCTTTGATGTCTGAAGAGACCTATTTTTGATTAGGTTTCATTTAGAGATCGACTCATCACAGAGGTATGAGATATGTGTAAGTCAAATTTGAGAATTTGGTTTTAGACACATGTGAGATCTGGGGAGATCTACTGGCGGCCCGCCAAACCTAGGTATCAAACCCGTAATCTTGTCATCGATGGACCAGTGCTCCAACCACTGAGACACTTTTGTGGAAAACTCCCTGCTGGAGTCAGCGCAGTGACGTCAGCGACGTACCACACACTTGCGTGCATGCATGACTTTAAGTTTCAGTGTGCTTGGCTGGCAGACACTTGCCGTTTGCTCCAGCATCTTGCTGAAATAGTACCCCCTTTTTGTGTGTATGTGTGCGTTGATGACAATGTAAGTACTTTGTTTTGACCTGTATTTATGTTGTGTCATCTGCTTGTGTTATTTACATGCTGTTTAGTCCAGTAACCGGGTAACTTTAAGTTTACCGTGAGCTCCCATTCATTTCAATGGGAAAATGATCTATTCCTTAAATGCATTGCTAAATGCTTACTTTGGGGTTAAAGTTACATGAATAGTTGGGTTTGAGAGTGCTTTAGCGGTATTTTCTACCTGTGGTGTTATTTCTACCGTTCTGTGGCTGTTTGAGGCATTATTTAGCTTCTAAATATTGTATTTGCTGTAGCCTACCTATGGCGCCATGTGTTGTTCACGTGAACAGGCTAGACAGGCTAGACTCTATGGCGGCAATATCGCTTCTGTCATTTGTGTCTTTGAATAATATATAGGTAATATAGGTACTGCACTTGAATTTTCTCTTATTTAACCCTATGAGTGCCTAGATTTCACTTATATTATTTGATATTACTAGCCACTTGCAGTAATTTGGTTTTCTTGTCACATTAATGTTACTTTGGTGCAATTACGTTATTATATATATATTGTTTATGTAACTTGATGTGTGTTTTGATATTATTACTGCATGTTTGCATAATTTAATGTAATGTAGAATTGGGTTTATACAATTTCTAATTATCTCTCTGTATATGTTTATGTTACAGAGACCACACAAACACACAAACTCACACACACACACACACCCAAACATACTCACTCTGTAATGCACACAAATTCTGTATCATTGAATATGTATGCAACACTTCATTGAAGAAGCCACTTTAATACCTGGAAATCAATAAAGCTCTCAATATCACCTGAAGTCGCAGCTGTTCTCTGATCGGAGCACATAGTCAGTGAGGGGCAACTAGCTATCAACGTACACATCCGTCACAACTTTATTAAAGAAAGTATCAGTACAGAAAGTAGTCAAAATGATCAGGCAAGTCATAAGCAGGTCATAAACAGGCAAGGATATGTGCATCAGAAACTGGGCAGGCAGAAATAAGGGTTGGAAAAACAAAACAAAACAGGGTCATTATCAAAAGAGTTAACACAGGCAATTGAAAAAATCTTTGTTGAGTGGTAAACTGAACAACACTCATCGAAGAGTGAGTGAGATGAGGGTATATATATGGTGGATGGAACAGGTGAAATCAATACTCCGGTGATTGACTACCTGGTGGTGCCCTGTGCAGTGTCATGTAATCGTGTGAGGTGCGTTCTGGATATTGTAGTCTGAAGGCTGGAGAGTGCAGGTAGAGCTGAGTGTGTTTTTAAAAATTGTACATTTCAGCCAAATAGAGGGCGATCATACCTCAGAGAGGTATGTAAAATTGAGAGAAAAATTTAAATAAGCTGTAAACATGTTATTAATCCGCAAATCACAGAGACACTAGAAACTAGTCCACAAGTCCTTTTTTATGTAAATAAAGCAAGTTAATTTAAGTTAAGTTTAAGTTAAGTTTTTAACAACTTAAACTTGAGAAATACAACTGCTTGTTTGCAAAAATGTATTTATTCCCATTTATTGCCAATGGAAATTGTCTGTCTTCAGTGTTTTGATGTTATGATGGTTTTAATATACATCATATACACAAACAAATCCACCACTGTCTGTCTGTGTTCTCCCACTGGCCCTTATGACGGAAAAGCATTGCTAAAGTACCTTCTAGAGTGGCTGCACTTCTCATGGAAAAAGTAAGTGACCAAGTGTCCCTTAGGGTGTCCTTTTTTGCAATAATTTATGATTATGTGTCCTCTATATCAAGATAATTTGATAATATGTCTTAAGAAGTAGCCACTAATGATTGGACCTCTTATTTCTGCTTTTTTTGCATGCTGGTTATAAAATAATGTCATGGTAAACAGCCTTAAAAAGAGCTTGAGTTACTGACAATGACTGACAGTAGATTCTATCAACTGAATGAGTTGATTAAAGGAGAAATCCGGTATGAAATGGACTTGGAATGTATTGAAACATGAAACAAGTACAAACTTTTTTTTTAAATAACTTACCACAGTTCACCCCCAGTATTCCGAAAAACTGAGCTTTTAGCCGATGCTCCCAACAGACTTACAATGCTATTCATAGGGGCATAGCATTGCCCGTGTTAAGAAATGACTATTATTACACCATTAACAAGCTCAAAGTAGCTCCACACATCACTGGTAGAATTCTGACCCTGACTTTTTAAAACAAGACACTGAGAACTTTGATAGTGCATAGGCAGTTTATTTAAAACAAAAAAAAACACTGTTTATACACACTGTACCGTTTTTTTTTTATTTTATTCTAAGGCCCTGTTTTGGTGGTAAACAGATGTCCACCAGCAAATTAGGCATATTAGCCATTAATGCTTTAGCTAATTTGTATATATAATGGGTGCAGCACATTGAGTGTGAAGGGCAACCGCATATTAAAACACAACGATCAATCACAGACACAGTGCAGCCCATACCTCCCATCACCTCTGCTTGATTTATCTACCTGATGTACAGCTATACATCATCATGTTATCGTACATCTGCTTTTCAGCGTTGAGCTTCCAAGACAGTCTGTACACAGAGGAAAATGTTATGGCTGATATGTTGGTCTTTGATGTCTGAGTACACCTTTTTATGATCCTCAATTACATTTCATTAAGAGATCGACTTCGTCACAGATGTTTTTCATAAAATTGCGTTACTAGTTACTAGGCATAATAGTGCAACTGTTTTGGTAAATCTGAGCACAATGTGAGACTTCATTGAGATCTATAGTAAAATTCATGAGGAGACACATATGAGATTACTCAACTCTTTATCTCAGGAGACACATTTGAGCCGCAGGAGATTTCAGCTAACATTTTCAATTGTCTTTCTATCTGATTGTACTGTTTTCTAGGAGAAACTGCAGATATATTAAGGAGATGTCCTTTTTTAATTGTTCCTGCTTTGCACATCTTGGCTGGATTTTCTCAGTCTTTTATGAGGTAGAGTCACCTGGAATGACTTTCAGTTAATAGCTGTGCTGAGCTTGTCAAGAGTTAATTACGCAAAGACCATCACCATCAAAAACGTTATAATGAAACTTCAAGCTCTGCAAAGTTTCTAGCAGGAAACTTGAAAGCACGACACTGGTACCTCAGCCAATCACCAGCATCCACCTGTGCTTATAAAACCTCTTTAATACATGTTCTCCTTGGTTTTGCCCTCCTCGCTCCCCACAGCCTCCAGTTTATTCCCGTTGGTTGCCCAGGGGATAAGCTCCGCCTCACCAATTTTTTTAATCACAGTTTTCATGAATCTAGCATGTTCTCCTCCACCAGTCTTACACACTGCTTTTGGGTAACTTTATGCCTTTACACCTGGTGCAAAAATTCAAGCAGTTCAGTTTGATTTTATGGCTTGTGATCATCCATCTTCCTCTTCATTATATTCTAGAGGTTTACAATTTGGTAAAATCAAAGAAACTCATACTTTTTAAGTGGTATCTTATTTTTTTTTTCAGAGCTGTATATACTGTGTCATATGTTGCATTTCGATGTGAGCAGACGATAGGCCATGGTTTAACAGACAGTACCTCATATGCTGACCTTTATTATGTAGTCCTACTGAATCTGTTAACACCATGCAGGAATCTTATAAATCACATGAAGCTCAGCTCCGCCTCCTATACGTCTGCCATAAATCATGCAGTTAGGCCCACGTGTGCTCTCAGAACTGTGCGGTCATGATTTGCTACTCTTTCGAACAAGCCACCTAGAACCTCCATTGATCACCATATTGATCGGACAATCCTGGAGGTTCTGTTAATGAAGTGATTGACTGATTGATTGTTCAGAACCAGTGAAGTGAGATGATGGCCACCATCAGGTCTTCTGTGTGGTTCCAACAGTTCTGGAGCACAGGCTACTAAGTTACTGGCTACAAATGCCCGTTAAAGTCCTTTACAACGGCAGCTTATGGTTAAGACTTATCTAGAGGAGGATTAGCCAACGTGATTTGTGGTGCGTCTTCACTGAGTTTGCAATTACTGCAGAAGTTTTATGTTCCTCTAGCAACTCTAGCGAGTGATGAGCTCATTTGGAGCATTAGGAATCAATGTGGCCCTGGAGAGTGATCATTTGTAAAGGGATTAAGGGATGGAATGAGTTGAGAACAGATCATATAGCGTCTGGTGGATCAAACCAGGCCTGACTACTGGACTCATCTTATAAATCTCTGCCTCTTTAGAATGGTTTCCTCTACACGATTAGTCTAGAGTGAGAGTTGGACTTTAACAGTCTAATGACAGGAGCTTTTCATTACCTACCTCAGAAGTTTCTCATTAACCTTTCAGTGATTTTCTTATTGACTCTGATGTAAATCCTTATTGTTCTTACTAGTGTTGTGCAGATTTTAGATTTGTAGCTGCATCTCGATTTGGATGTGGACGATTCTGAATTGATTCACAAATGCCAAAAATAATTCCATATTCTAATGTATGCATATCAATTGATCTCACATTTCCCTCATGTTCTCACAGATCTTTCTGTGTGAGTGTGTTCACAGCCGCGGCAGCAAGCTACCCAATCGTGCCATCCGCTACTTTCATCCACGCTTCGTTTTCCTCCAAACTGTCAAAACCAGAGACTGTAAAAAAGATGGACTCTGTGTTGCCGTTCCTGTTCATTCAATGAAAATGAAGCCAAAATCTTCCTCCATGTTGGCGATCCTGAAACCCGAGTCTGCTCAGTAGAGACCAGAGGAGGGTCAAAGACTGTGGAGAGACAGCCTACTCATTTAAATAACCCCGCCCCTGAGGGCTGCCTCGTGTCACAGGCTGCAGAGCGGAGCGGAGCAGAGCTGACGGTCTGTTATTGGTCCCACCCATAACCAGCCCTTTTACAATAACCACACCTTTTTTGACTAGAGCTAAATAACGTTTTAAAAACGAATTCTGTGGGGATATAAAAATTGGACAATATAAGCAGAGGTTACACTAGCTGTTTCATTTCAATAATGGAGATAGAATTACAGTATATTAGAAAAAAAACATGATTGAAATTTGTCTGTTTTGCCATTGAAACCTATGGGGATGGGTGGAGTTACACAGCTTTCTGAAATCGAACAGCAGGGGGCGCCCGACCTGTGGTGGCTTCACTTTAGAGAGGATGCTCTGTCCAGCTATATACAGTCTATGGTCGAAACAGCATCACTGTGCTGAAGACTGTCAGGCGCTCTCTCTCTCTCTCTCTTAAACCTCTCTCTCTCTACTCTGTCTTTGTGCATTGCTCTCACTTTCTCTCTTGCTTTCTCTCATTCTCGCTCTCATTGTCTCATCCTCTCTCTTTTGCTCTCACACTCAATCTCTCGTTCTCACTTTCTCTCTCTCTCTCTTTCTCTTACTCTCATTCTCTCTCTCTCTCTCTCTCTCTCTCTCTCTCTCTATCTCTCACTCTCCTGCTTTCTCACTCTCACTTTCTCTCAGTCTATCTCACATTCTTTCTCTCATCCTCTCTCACTCTCATTTGCTCTCTCGCGCTCTCTCACTTTCTTGCTCTTACTTTCTCTCACTCTCTCATTCTCACGCTTATGCTCTCTCGTTCTCATACTTACTTGCTTACACACACACACTTACACACATTACAATGTACCCTTTTAAAAAGCATCAAAACTACAATGAAAAGAACAAAAGGCATAATACTTTATTCTTACGCAGATCAGACACAGATCAGCCACAACATTAAGAAGGAAAATAATAAAAAATAAACACACCGCTCCTCACGTGGCATCGAACCCGGGTCGTCAGGCTCGCAGTCCAAAAACACTACCATTGCCCCAGCTACTGACTTGGGTCACAACCATGAAAAAACGGCGTTATAAGCAGATAGGGAGCCTGAGAACGAGCGGAAAGATGAGAACAGGCAGAAACTAAAGTCAGAGAGACAGGGGAGGAATGTACACAAAATCTGGCCAATATATATACATTTCCATTATATTATATTGCCGACCCCTGCTCTATACCATATTCATTTGCAATCTAGGAAAACAATAAAAAAATAAAAACATTGAATGAGAAGGTTTGTCCAAACTTTTGACTGATACTGTATATATGTGATATATGTGATAATAGTGTATCCCCTTATAGGTTAAATGTATGGAAACACCAATCACTGCTCAATATATATGTCATATATTGCATTTCTGTGTGGTTATTGGAAATCTGGGCAGTGCTGCACCACTGGCAACCAGCAGAGTTGGGTCCCAAAACTTCAATTCCCATAATCCCCAGCCGTGATCAGTGGCAACCAGCCACAACTGTGCAGCAGAACAGAAATAAAAGAAAAAAGAGACCTCAAAAGGCTCACAAAAAAGCAAAGAGATCTGAAAAGAAAGGCACATTTCTCTGAAGAAAGAGAGAGATGACTGAGCTGTGCTCAGCCGGTTTTGAGTTGTGTTGTGTTTTAATTTCCTTTTCTTGTGAGAAAGCTGTCTTTTTTGTATATGCCAAGAAATTGAATATGGCATTTCCTTTGTTCTCTATGCCGCCTTTTTTTCTACACCTGTTTTGAGATTTGAGATGTTTTATTTTCCACCCATTTTCCAGTATATATATATATATATATATATATATATATATATATATATATATATATATATATATATCAGACAAGGCCTATATCAAGCAAGCTAACACTGCTGTAGTAAAGTAGTAAAGCAATTACTGGTTCTGATAAAACAACACAGTAAATGCTATAAGCTATAACCACGCTAACTGGTTCACTCCAGTACAAAACAGTACACCATGGCTTTGGTAGCCATTTTCCCTACATGGAAAAAGAAGGCAGAGCAATTACTGATTGTCGATTGGCAGAGTAATACTTATTATTTTGGTCCCACTTTATAATGTGTCCCTATGTAGTACTATGTAGTTACACGGTAACAATCCATGTAACTACAGTGTAAATACTGATGAAGTACACATTGTTACAGATTAACTACAGAGGTACAGGTTATGTAATTACACATGTGTATTAAGGTTCATTTTGATTTGTGTAAGTACACATGTGTACCAGGGTGAGTGTACTTACACAAGTGATAGAGTAAGTGTACTTACACATGTGTAACAACGTGTGTGTACTTACACGTGTGTTATAGTGTGTGTAGTAGACAATAGCTGTTGGATAAGTTTATACTCAACTTATCACACACACTATTACACATGTGTAAGTACACTTGCCCAATTACTTGTGTAAGTACTTGTGTAAGTACACTCACCCTGGTACATATGTGTACTTACACAAGTCAAAATTAACCTTAATACACATGTGTAGTTACATAGCCTGTACCTCTGTAGTTAATCTGTAACAATGTGTACTTCATCAGTAGTTACACTGTAGTTACATGGATTGTTACCGCGTAACTACATATACTTATTATAAAGTGGGACCATTATTTTTTATCCCAGACATTACTTATTCAAGAAATCACATGTACGCCAACCACAATGAAGATGTCATCATGGTATAATCTCATTTTGGGTGTGAACCATTTTCTAAGCATCACAATTATGTTGAAAAAGATGCTTATCATGTTGAGGATTAAGACAGGCCTATTGTTAATGACAATTATGCAAACATTACATACACTTTCCTATCAGATCGTATGTAGATCCAGAAGGGAAGGGCGTAAATGCAATGTGATCGGGGTATCACTGTGCGTCTCTGTGTCCGGTAAAAGAGCTGTGTCTGCCTGTCACTTCTCATCACCTCCTGTCCATGTCAGTGAGTCTTACATAATTGATGCGGAGAGTGAAGCGTTCATGTTCTTCGCGTTCAGTTCCTATTAGTGTTCGGCTGTGCCTCGAACCTCTTCCCCGCGCTCCTCTAAATGTCTGCGAGGTACATTCGGTGTATGTATTTCTGTATTGTCTGAGTCATCACTGAGTCAAACAGAAAAACGGATGAAGCCTCGTCCTGGAAATAGCTCTAAAACCAGCCATGGCCACCCACTTAGCCCTTTAGCCTCTTATTATAAAACAAATTGTGGTTTGCAACCTCGTATCTCTCGAGTTATTTTGCTAATCACTAGAAAGCAGAGGTCGGCTGAGCGCACTGGAGTTTCAGAACATAATTATGTGAGAATATGCGTTTTATACACTTTGTTAAAGGTCTTCTTCCGTTAAAATCCACTTTTTCTGGTTCTTTGTGAAATACTATAGGTCTCTCTGAGTTGTATATACATACTGCATATGAAACTATATATATATATATATATATATGTTTCTCAGCCTCCCCATTGTCCTGCAGTATATAAGAAAAGAAAATTCTCTGGAAAACGAGTCGATCAGAGAGACGTTAGGTGTCTACATCAACTCCTGAGTCCATGGCCTCGCCCACCTCGGCTCAGGACCGCCCTCAGACAGAGCTGATGCCGGGCTGCAGAAGAGCCGACATTGTCTCATTAGCTAAAGAGGAGCTTACAGTTTCTATTTACACAGCTAGTTAGTGTTAGCTATCTTGTGTAAGTAATTGTAGGTTTAAAACGGATCTCCGGTTGATTCTGCGTTTTGCCAACACCTTAAATATACACTAGGGAGGCACGGTTTGACGAGGCAGCACAACTTGACAGAACACCGGTCAAGAAGCTTGGGCAGTAGCTTGTTACTGTGAAAAGCTAGCTAAGCAAAGTATAAGATGACCTGATTTCTGCTTTAAAAAATGTAATACTTTAAAGAAAAAAAAGTCCCAAAGCTTTATATGGTCAGTAGTACAGCTTATAATTGTCATTGTTCTTTCCTTGTAAAAGACTTCTTGTTCTATAAGACATTATTGGGTAATTTTGTAGCATTGATATTTTAAGCTCTATCCACATTTTGTCGCTGTCCAATGAAAGAGAAGTATCTCCGAAAAAGCAACTTTACAGAAGAGAGAAAAAAACTTCTAAAATTTCAATGGAAGTCAATGTAAAAATAGTTTATTTCAGGTCATTTTGAAGTATTTCAATTGGTCTGTTCCTCAAGAAATTTTGGTACAGTGTAAGGGACAGTTTGGCTGTTCAAATTATGTATTAAACTAAAAATCGACAAAAATGGACATACTTGTTTTTCATTGGACAGTGACGATATATGGATAGAGTTTAAATATATGTAAACCGGACACAAATTTTGCTCCTCTATAATCAGTGCAGCTGAATAAATTGAGTAATATGAGTAGAAACAAAGGAGGTGGTTATAATGTTATGCTTGATCTGTGTACTTATTGACATGCGATTGATATAAGAGCAGTGCTGCTGGTGAGGGGTTGATTTGATTATTATTCCAGGTGTTTAGAATACTGTTGTGTTCTGGGTTGTGTTTTTTTTTTTTGGTGATTGAAATGTCTCCTAAACCTAAACGCAGTACGTTTCTCACCGAAAGTAAAATTCTCACTGCTGTGCTAATCGGAAAGGGGAAGGCACTCATTAGCCTCTCCTCTGAGCCGACCGAATGCTCCCTTAATGGCAGGGATGCGTTTACTAGCCCATTTATATGCAAATCAGAGCAGTCCCTCCAGGGACAAGCCCTTCCTCTTCTCCGACCAGCGTTTCCAAGAGGGTTACTCAATTACAGCACCCGACCTGAATCCCAAATTGATAAAAAGCACACCTTTCCTCTCCGGAAGACTCGGCTTTGCCTGTTAAACTGGAACTTTATTAACAGGGCTTGTGTGTTTTCAGGAGGCGTGGAGGTCGTTCACGTAAATGAACCTAAGAGCAAACGTTGTGACTGACAATGGCTGTAATCAGTTTGTAATCAGTCAGGCGCAGAGGACACAATTTAATTCATTCATTACAAGCCAAGCTAGATTTTACAAAGGTGCTTATAATTAAAATGTGTGAAACGGTAAGAGCTGTAGAGGTTAAACATGCTGGAAAAGTCGTGCAGTTTCTGTTCACCACTCATGCTCCAGAAAACCCAAGAATTCAAGAATAAATAATAATAATTATAATTCAAAAAACAAGAAACATAACAAATAAATTAGCTTTAACGGTCTTTTCTATCCTTATACTTTCCTTTTTTTCCTTTTTTGATTCAGGGCTATATAAGCCTCCCTGGTTGGTAACACTGCTTGTTATCATGCTTTTAAACAAATCTCAAGTGCTATCCGGATGGAATTAGTTTCTTAGGGGGTTCTGGGATAATTTTCTCTTTTATAGGGGGTCCTCTGTGATTTTATTCCCGTCCAGAACGACCATGTATGTGTTTTTGTCAGATGTCCTTTGAATAAATTGCAGGCTGAATTACCAACTGTCTTTGTTGAACCTCCGGTAATTTTTTCTCATTTCCTCACGTTTAATAAAATAGCTATTTGTCCACTGCCACACACTGTAATTACACTGCATTTCCATGGAGATCCATGTAAACACAACAGCGGATGGAAATGGAAGAGCTACTGAACATGATGTCATGTGACGAGAAAGCCAAAAAAAACCTCACTGGTCCTCCTGTTTTTTTAATTGCAGTCCGGATGCAAGAGTTTTGAAAAGTGTGAAATATTTTTCCCAGACGTCCCCCTGAGACACTATTAAACTAATTCAGCTTCAGTTTCTCTCAGTGTTGGGTTTAGTCTTCTCATAAATGTTTAGTAAAAACAATGATGATACACTTATGGCCAAATATGTTGGCCCCCTTAAACTTTTTCAAAATGTGAAGTATTTCTCAAAACAAATGATTGAAATTTCACATGTTTTGTTTTATGTTTTATGTTTATTCCCTTTGCAAGTATTGGAACAACACAACAAAAAAAGCATGGTAGCATTATGGTACGGATGCTTTATGTCACGGATGTTCTCTGCGTCCGCCGTGTGGTCAGGACTAAGATGAGCCAGCCTGCCAGCTGCGCAATAGCAGCACTAATTCTGTTGTGACACAGAAAAGAGACGTCCAGCCTCGTCGTCTTCCCACCGGGACGCCTGTCGAGACACGCTGAAACCTTCAGCTTCTTCCCTTAGCCTTGTCTCCAGCTGTCATCCACAGCATGGTGTGAGTGTGTGTGGACTCTAAAAAGACATCAGCGGCAGCACAGCACTGTGAGAAAGGTCAGTCCGTTGTATTTTGGTGGCAGAAAGGGGTCTTTAGATAAATGTCACTTTTGGTTCCTTTTCAACAGACTTTTTTTTTTCTTTTTTATCAAAAGAACCATATTGAGCTTGAAGGTTCAAGTCCAAGCCAAAAACTAGTACACCCAAATCCTTTCAACCACTCCCAAACAATGATTTCAAGATCTGTCCTTTGTTCTGAGAGCATCGTCTCCTTGTGTGAGATGTCTGTTTGCTTTTTTCAGTTTCCTCAGCTCCATTAAATCATTTTACACCAGCATCATCAAGAGAGCACTTAAAAATTATGAGTTTCCTTGATTTTACCAAATTGAAAACCTCTGGAATATTATCAAGAAGAAGATGGATGCCTTCATAAGCCTTCAATCCAACCTGAACTGCTTGAATTTTTGCACCAGCAGTAAAGGCATAAAGTTATCCAAAAGCAGTGTGTAAGACTGGTGGAGGAGAACATGCCAAGATGCATGAAAACTGTGATGAAAAACCAGGGTTATTCCACCAAATATTGATTTCTGGACTCTTAAAACTTTATGAATATGAACTTGTTTTCTTTGCATTATTTGAGGTCTGAAAGCTCTGCGTCTTTTTTGTTATTTCAGCCATTTTTCATTTTCTGCAAATAAATGATCTAAATGACAATATTTTTATTTGGAATTTGGGAGAAATGTTGTCCGTAGCTGTACACATTTTTAAGCTTATTGACGTGTAGAGTGTTTTTATCTAACTGAGGGTTTTGAGAGTTTTGGGATCTATGAGCACAAATGTTTAAGTCCCATTTATTTATTTTTTATTGGCATTTATAAAATTTAATCTGAGAAATATCTCAAAACTATGTGTAACTTATATTTAATGGATGTTATTATTAGAACTCAGACATTTACTCTGCGTAGTCTTTGTCTTGCCAAGGGCTCAGCAAAGGTGGTCTCATTTACACCCCTATAGGGAACTTAAGGAACCTTCCCCAGAGCTGTTTATAAGGGTTAAAGGGGAGGGTCACTATTTTATGTAAATAGATATGAAGGACGTGTGGGCCTTCACACTGAATTCAGCTTGTTCTGCACAAAATTGCACTTCACCGAACGACAATAATTCAAAAGGTTCCTACAGACAAACAGCAGCTTTTCCATCTTGTGATCCTGATGTTGCGGCAGACGTTAGAATTGCTGTTGGAAAAATGCAGACAGGAGATGTCTCTGTGAAGCAGGAGCCTCTGAACTGAATGGACTTCAATCCTATAGAGAGCACCTTTCTCTAGTTACACTTTAATCTCAGGTGCGAGCTAAAAGCACGATCTGTGAGCGTGTCGACTGCAGGCTGTCGGAGGTGAGAATGCTGGCGACGTCTTGTTTTTTTTTTATCATAATCGGTCTTTCTGAAAGGATGCATTAGGCTGTGTGATGAGATGAAGGTGATGAGACTAGAATGAAGTCTTTTCAGAGCCTCTGGGCACATTTACTGACTCTCGGCTTCAATCTTAAAGCGTCCGCAGACGTACTGAATGAAAGGAAGGCATGGTGACGGAGGCATGAATCTTTTTATTGGCAGAGTCTTTAGAACCTCCTTTACCTTCAGCTCATGGTGCTGTATTTATGCTTTGTTCTGGGCCTTTTCTTTATATTTCAACTCTATTGCTTGTCTCTGGTAACACTTTACTTGGATGGTCCATTCGATGATGCTGAACTGACATTCAACTAACATTCAACTTCATGTCTATTAACTGCAATTGAACTGAAAGGTGAAAGTAAATGATTCTCTATTGAATGTTTTTCTACGTCAACTCTAACCCAAAGTCCAATCTTAACATTTTAGCATTGGGTTTAGGGTTAGATTTTAGAGTTAATTGAGTGTTAAAGTTAGAGTAAGGTGTAGGGTTATGTTCTATTTAAATCATTTACATTCAACATATGGTTAAGTTGAAGTTAATAGACATTCAGTTGAATGTTAGTTAAATGTCGGTTGAACCCCAACGAGGCCATCAAATGGACCATCCAAGTAAAGTGTTACCAAACATTCACTTTTGAGAGACGATGCTCTGTCCAGCTCATGTATGTCTGGACAGAGCATCGTCTCTCAAAAGTGAAGCCACAGGTCGGGCGCCCCCTGCTGTTCGGTTTCAGAAAGCTGTGTAACCCCACCCATCCCCATAGGTTTCAATGGCAAAACAGACAATTTTCAATCACATTTTTCCCCAATATACTGTAATTCTACCTCCGTTTTTAAAAACAATATTCAGCTCTATTTAAAAAAGGTGTGGTTATTGTAAAAGGGCTGGTTATGGGCGGGACCAATAACAGACCATCAGGTCCGCTCTGCAGCCTGTGACCTCGAGGCAGCCCTCAGGGGCGGGGTTATTTAAATGAGTAGGCTGTCTCTTCACAGTCTTTCTCCCTCCTCTGGTCTCTACTGCGCAGACCAGGATCGCCAACATGGAGGAAGATTTTGGCTTCATTTTCATTGAATGAATGGGAACGACGACACAGCGTCCATCTTTTTTTACAGTCTCTGGTACAGCTGTACACAGTCTATGGACCAAACTCTTGTCCTTTCTGGTCTCTTTTACACCTTCTACTTTGGTTTGTACCTAAATAAGCTAAGCTAAACAGCTAAACATCAGTTTCTAATTTGTGTGAAACTCACTTTTCCCAAATAATATGATATTAAATTCCCATTCATTTTTTCTTTTTTTCCTTTATCCACATTTCTTACCTTGCTCACCTGCAGCCTTCAGTTGCTGGAACTTCTACACCTCCTGTGAGCGCAGGTTTCACCTTCTAGGTGGTGATGATGATGGTGGTGGTGGTGCTGCCAGGGCTGCTTAGAGAAAAGCTCGAGCCAGAAACAGTGAGAGCATGTGGGCGGCGAGATCGATACGAAGCGGGCGAGAAAAACTAGCTGGAGGCTCCGTGAAGCCAAGGTCAAGCAGTGTTTTTTTGTTTTTACCAACAGCTTGAAGGGCAGAATTTGGGGCTCTTTATTGAGAAGTCGTTGAAGGACACCGCCTTAGACCCTCTCGTGTTGAAGGATTCATAAGAGTAACCTCACACTTCGAGGGCCTCGGGCTCCAGAACAACACAACACAAGGGGACAGAAATAGGTTAGTAGTTTAGGGATGAGTTATGTAAAAGCGATGTGAGGAAGTGTGGAGCACGCACTCCCACAGCTGCACTGAACTCATCGAGTTTCACAGGGCTCTATCCAAAAAGTACAGAAAACAGAAAACTGTTTTGGAGTGAAAGTCTTTGTACTTTGTTTGATTCGTACTCAGTGTAACGAGACTGAGGTTTCCAAACAACACCTCCCTACGGCGCCGTGTTTACTCTGCTCTTTGTTTTCCGAAACCCTTCCCTGACTGTGATTGGTCCTAATCACTGTCTTATCTTGATTGTGATTGGTCCTAATCACTGAGTTGTTTGCTCTGATCCCTCCCCTGATTATAATATGTCATAATACATGCATCACCGTTCTCTGAGACCTTCTTTTTGTCTGTGGTTTTTGTCTGTGGTCATTATCACCTTCATTGTGACAGATCTTAATTGCCACTGTATTTTGACTGTGTTTGATTCTAACGACCTTATCTTTATGGTAATTAGCATTAATCACCACCTTCTCCTCATTTTGATTGGTTCCAATCATCACATTCTTTGTTCAGTTACCTCTTCCTTAATGTGATTGGTCCTTGTCACAACCTTATCTTTATTGTAATAATAAATTTTTAACTTTATTATGATGGGTTCTAATCATCACATTCTTCATTTTGAGCTCTCTCCCTGACTGTGATTGGACCTAATCATTGTCTTATGTTGATTATGATTGGTCCTAATCACTGATTGGTTGCTCTGATCCCTCCTATTGACTATAATAGACCTTCTTTTTGTCTGTGATTGGTCCTCATCATCACTGGCATTGTGACTGACCTTTATTACCACCTCATCTCGATTGTGATTGGTCCTAATGATCACATTCTTTGTTCAGTGAGCTCTCCCTTACTGTAATTGGTCCTTTATTTTATCACCATTATTTTCATTGCAACTGGTCTTAGTAATCTCATTCCCTTGACTATGAGCTCATTTTAACTGTGATAAGCCTACATGTGTCTCTTTGTCATTGGTGCCAGATTGTCTGTTCTGAAACCTCCCACTGCCTTTGATTGGTTCTAATGCTAAATGAATTGTGGTTGTAGGTACTAGAGTGTGAGCTTCATTACAGTGTAACTGGCTGTTATTAATGCAGTGGTGAATTGGTTATTAATGAAGTGATGGGGGATTTGCTCTGTAGTCTTTTAAGGTATTGTTGATTAAATAAATAATCAGTTTTGTATCTTGGTCGATATTTAGCATAATCATTATATTTATGATTTGGTTCATTCTTTTCAGTGATAAAATGGGTAAAATCCATATGTGCCTTGTTTCACCTTGGCTGAGATGGACCACAAGGTATAATAAAAACTGTATATCTATCAGTATCAGTATTTTGTTGACTATTTAAATATGTATGTGCCTCATGAGGGCTGACTATGCATTTAAACATAGTGGGTTGAGGTCCGATAGACATAACAGACATAACAGACTTGCCAAAGCAGAATGGGGGAAGTTGGGAGATGCTAGCTAGCTGAGAGCTTCCAGCAATATGAGGCTTGAGGGAAAATGGATTGTGGAGTAAATTCGGGTAAATTCTTGTATAGTCAGAAACTCTGAAGCCACACAACCTTTGTGTTTCTTTGTTTCTTTAACTTTAATTTATTTTTACCTCATATGTTTCATAATCAAAATTCTGTACTGTCCAGAAAAATCATTCGAATTAACTGAAAAAAGCTTTATTTGGACTGGAACTCTAGAATTTTTTTATATATTGTATCACACCAGATAATATAACAATATAAATCAGGTTCTCCTCGACTCAATATTTCAGAATGATGGGCGGCGATGGTGTGGTGCCAAACTGTGCTTGAGTTCATCAAGATTTAAGCACTGAAACCTCATTGATATCAGGTTAACACAGTTAATCAATGTTCATTACTCTTTTTTTCAGTTGTCAGAATTGTGTGACAGCTTGTATCAGTGTGTGCATGTGTGTGTGTGCCCATGTGTGTGCTACTGCATGCACCAAACAATCCCTATTCTTTTAGGGCATTGACCCAGAGGTTCAATACCTGAACCCTCTTTTGAAAACCCATTCGGATCTCCTCATTTGAAGAGCAGCGGTAGCCTTAGCAACGGCGTGGTGGACTAATTAAGAAAATCCAATCCGCTCTCGTTCTTAATTGAAGAACAACGGCTCTATCCCGAGCGACTGGCCTTTGTAAAGGCCTCTGATTGCCAGCGATGGGGCTGATTGTTGCCGTGGAGGCTGCGGAAGAAGGACGGACACACAAAGGCGACCCACCTCCAAACCGACAATTACATTTTAGTAATCGTATTCTGGCCGAACGGGCCGGCCGCTGATTTATGAGCACAGGAGGCAGCGAGGGTGTCCTTGTGGAGATGTTGGAAAGCTCTCATTCTGCAGCTCCGTGTGTTTAATATTCAGGCTCTGTAGTGGTAGGATGGGGGAGGTGTAGCGCCTGTGCCTGTGTCTGTTGTCACTTAGCAATTATTTAATATTTACAGTTGGTGTATGATACATATCATATACAAACAGCAGGCCACAGTATGAATGAATAATGTTACACTAGCATTCTATGGGTTTTATATACAGTACTAGAGGTGGGCGATATGGCCCTAAAATAATATCACAATATTTCATGGTACTTTCGCGCTAACAATACTCTTGACAATATTACAAAACACACATTTTGCGCTAATTCGAAACGCACAAAAGGCATGTATTATAATCTTAATTGATCAGAATCTCAGCTTTTATTGTAAATATCTGTGAATCAAGAAATTTTGTCATGTTATTGTCATATGTCTGTTTTAAATGCTTCACTTAACACTTCCCTTAAATCTAGTATTACTGTATTTAAAAAATAATTAATATTCCAAATATCTTCCCAGAGGCTTTTAAGATCTGCTGAAATGTCTTGGTGTCAGATACCACAGATACCACCTTTCACTAATTTAAAAAAATATAAAAAAATATACCCAATATATTCAAAAACACAGACTTGGTTTTGATACATCAGCAAACAGATGCCTTGTGTTGATCGACATCACCCTTTGGAGTGATGAGGGGAATAAGTGCCATCTACCCACCCAGAGAGAGCAAGGCCATCTGATGGCAAGCTGCATAACCAGGATTCAAACCAGCAATCCCCTCATCATAGTGGCAGCGCTTTAGACCACTGGACCAAGGCGGTGCCCAAATGTAAAAAGATTTAATTCCATTCCAAAGTCATTTTGGATCTTCTCTATTGGTCAATTCATACTAAAATTTGGACACAGTGTAAAGAACAGCTGACCTTTTCAAATTCTGGGGGAAAAACATGCACATGAACATAAACATTCACACCTCATGTTCTTCTCTCTCTGCCCATAGATACTCCATCATGCTCCGACAGGAAAACACAATTACACAGATTAAATGTGGATGACATGGATTTCCAGGGCATCTGGGAATAGCTGACAGCTGTGATCATCCTATGTGACAGTGTCTTCTGAAGTGTGTGTGTGTGCATGTGTATGCATGTGTGTGTGTGTGTGTGTATCAGAGCATGGCTATGGCAGGTGCTGGTGGGCTGGTATGTTGATTCTCACGCTGTGATGCTCCCCCCCAGCAGCTAATGAGATTATGATGTAAGGCTGAACATGCACATACATAACCAGGATTGTATGAGTTCTTTACCCTCTAGGCAAAACATGTACACCAATCCCACCACAGAAGTTATACCAACAAATACCCAACACTCAAAAAGCGCCAATATAGTGGGAAAGTATTTCCTATATATTAAGAGTGTTTACTGCAAACATTACACTGGTGGATTTACAGGATGGATGATCACAAGCCATCAAACCAAGCTGAACTGCTTAAGTTTTTACACCAGGAGTGGCATAAAGTTATCCAAAAGCAGTGTGTAAGACTGGTGGAGGAGAACATGCCAAGATGCATGAAAAGTATAATTAAAAACCAGGGTCATTCCACCAAATATTGATTTTTGAACTCCCAAGGTTTCTTTGAGGGAGATTTCCTTGCCTCACTGGCAACATGAAAACATCAGCTGTATAAATATTGAAGATTAATTTTTTTATGGTGTGCCTGTACCTGAAAGCATCTCCCTGTACTATACTAATATCACACTGATATTATGAGTACATACAACACTGTACAAATGTTTTAGGCACCTAAGCACATTAATTAAAACCATTTATCTCAGCAAGAAGAAAAACACCACTTCTGAAGACAATAGTGGAGTTAATGTAAGCTGGTTTAAGGAACAAAGTTCAGTTCCAGATTTCTCCTGGATTCCCTCAGCCAGCACCCCAGGGGATGTGTTCAATTTCCTCACTTTCTCATCTAATTTAACATTATTAAGCACTGATTTAACTGATTTACCAAACCAGGTGTTGATATGAGGAGAACTATAAATAATACTAGACTCCCATGACAAGAATTTTGGAGATGTTTCACTGAACCACTTTTGGTACGAATGTTGTTTGTGTTGTTTGTATTTATAGAGTTTTACTGAGCAAAAAAACATATAGGCCACTTTTGTCTTTTCAGTCCAAATATTTTTTTTTATTCTTTTTTCACATACTACCTGGTAGTCAAAGTAGTCATTATTAAATAATTATTAATTACTCTGAACCTACTACTTATTCATTTTCTTTGACATATTTGCACACATACCGGCATTTAGGATTAAGGCCTACATCTCATTTTATTTATTTAGCTAAAATTGTGGACAGCTAAATCTAGCAGCAGCCAAGAGGGCAAAACAAGAATGTGCTAATTACGGTCCTCTTCTGTGGTGGGCTGTTTTAGCGCTAATGTGAGAAGAAAACTATTACAGCCTGTAATTTTCTTTACTATCAGATTTACCAGCATAAACAAACAGACAGAGAGAGAAAGAGCGAGAAGGTGGGTCTTTAAGCGTCTTTAATTCTTATTTGGGTCTTCAAACTAATCGTCACCCTTCCGTAATTCCCTAATTTCATTGCGCACTGGGAACACCCGATGTGCTCGGGCTCCCTAATCCACGTCTGCAGGTTTGAGCAGGGAGATTAGCATGCTTTCCCCCACTGCGTCGTCTTGGCAGCCACATTATCTTGGATGCTATTTGCCCCGCGGGAGTGATGAAGAGGATTATTTTGCTTTTGCCTGGCCCCCGGATCCTTTCAACAAGGGGATTTCTCCTGTGATACATCCACCAAGCGGCGGCAGGGGCAAAAAAAAAAAAAAAAAAAAAAAGCTCCCATTGAGCTGCTTCACTATTAGCACCTCATAACCGCTAGCCACGTGGCACAAGAAATACAGCCGCTAGCTTTAACGCTTAGCTTTACTCTGAATCAGTCCAGTTAGACCAGTGGTTCTTAATCCCAGCTTGTCGATGACATGATGGTGTAAATTTGGAGCATGTTGGAGCAGGGAAAACACTAATAGAATCAGTTTTATAGGCCTTCTATTGCTGCCAGGAACTCCTAGGAGGCCAGTAAATACCATGTTGCCTAATGTGCCTCATGAAAGTCGTCAATCTCTAGGCATTTAGAGGTATGAGGAATATAAAGTGCCCCAGTGTGTAGACCATCAGCCCAAACATGTTTAACAAAAACTTAATCCACATCTAGTATTTCTTTATGGTGCCTTTGACTGTTTGTGGGATTAACCAAAAAGGTATTACACATGTAAGTACCTTTGAAATCAGAGCACTTTTATGCCACGCCCACACAGGACTAACACAAGCCATATGGTTTTAACCTCCCATTACTCCAAAATGTTACAGTAAAATAACTTAATAACTATGTCCTTAATAGTTTATAAAGGCTTCTTCACGGATTCATTTGATATTTATTTGATTTGTTGGTTTTACAGGACTCCAAATTGATACAGTAATATCACTTGGAAGATATATCTTGAAAACACATGTTACATGTTTTTAAAGTCTTTAATAAAACTTTAAATTGTGGTCTATATATACTGTAATGTTAAAAAAACAGTGAATCTGAAAACAGAAAATGTATTTTATTTTTAGAAAAAGAAATTGTTTGTTTTTGCTTTTTTGTCATAATTACATTTTTTAGATTATCAAACAAACTTTAATATTAGAAAAATATAACCGGAGTAAATATAAAAAACAGCTTTTAAATAACGATTTAAAAAAACTATCCAAACCAATCCAGCCCTTTGTAAAAAAGTGTTTGCCCCCCATAAATGAACTGTGATTAATCACACTTTTTGGAAAGCTGAGTTCTAACCACACTACTAACCACAGGCCTGGCCTGTAGAATCAAGAAACTCACTTAAATAAAATCTCACTGACAACATAGAGCAGCTAAAAGATCTAAAAAGGCAACACATTATGCAGTAATCTGAATAAATAAAAAAAGATTTATTATTAGAAGTTATTAACACCTCTCAGTCTAAAGCTTTGGGGCTCCAGCAGAATACAGTGAGAGCTCTTATTCACAAATGGAGAAGACACTGGTGAACCTTCCCAGGAGTCGCTGGCCGACTGAAATTATACCAAAAGGGCATGGACAACTCAGCCAGGAGGTCACAGAAGAAATCTGTTGGGGGCAAATATTTTTTTTTTTACGTCACTGTAGTTGTCTTTCTGGTGTATACATTTACTTATTTATTTATTAGACCTGATTAAATAATGTTTTGAGCAGTAAAAAATTTGTTTCTTTTCCATTTTCAGTCTCTAACACTCTATCATAAATCACATTCATTTTTTTATGTAGGAGGCAACATACTACATTCTTCAGGGAAGACTTTATACTAGATATTGGAACATTGCTGTGTGGAATTGATTGCATTCAACTCCAACTTCAATCCAAAAGGTATTGGACAGCAGAATCTGCAGTTTTGAATTGTTTCACAGCCCAATACTACCAAAGTGCTTGTGATATTGATATTATTTCCACTATTTATTTAGAGTGGTGCATTTAAATAGCAATATTTGATATACTGTCTGTATACTCTTTGATACAGTATATAGAGTATATACAGAGTACCTTACAAATGTGATTATAAGCAAAACTGGGTTTTCAATCAGTGTGTATGAGGTGAGACAAGGGTTAGCCTTATCTGTGTTGGACAGAGGCAGAAGCTCCTTATCTTAAAAACCTATTTGGAGATAAAGGATAGAAAGTCAATTCCAATAAGCAGAAGTGTGCCACAGTGGGTCTTAGCCCTGACACATATTTCCAAGTAAACACAAAACATGAAACAATACACTCTATAATGCATGTAGCACCTTTATAATAAACATCATCTACAGAATAAAAATAGATATTAATGTCCAACATTATCCAGACTCTCGAAAGAAAAAAGCATTAACAACAGAACTAGAGCAGTCATAAATGACCCTATGATCACCATTCCCAATACTGAGCATGGGTCAGAGGGGTGTATAGCCCCCCAGCACTGGGCTATAGAGCAGTGGAACTGTGTTATCTTCCATCCAGCAGCTTTGGGATGAGTTAAAGGAGCAAAAATCATCATATAACATCAGAACTTGACTCTGATTAAGATGGATTTGATGCAATCAAATCCTCGATTCCCTCACATTATCTCTATTAATTACTTTCTATGGCCTTTCTTTGTACAATCTCTCTCTCTCTCTCTCTCTCTCTCTCTCTCTCTTACTTTCTCAGTTGAGTTTAGTTAAAAAGTGCTTTATTGGTATGAATATATAAAACATTGTCGCTGTCCAATGAAAAACCAGTATCTCCAAAACAGTAACTTTACAGGAGAGAGGAAAAAACATTTAAACTTTTAAAGGAAGTCAAGAAAAAATATGTAATTTTTAGGTCATTTTGGAGAATTCCTATTGGTCCATTCATCAAAAAAATGTACACAGTGTAAGATACCGTTTATATGTTCAAATTATGTAGTAAACTAAAAATCGACCAAAATGGCGTTACTTATTTTTTTATTGAGCAGCAACGATATATAAGTTATACTATTGCCAAAGCATATAACAGAAAACACAAATATAAAAGAAAGATATCTCTATCATTTCTTTTATTCCTTCTATTGCTTTCTCTTTCCAAATCTATCCATTCCATATTCAGTTGACTTCCCCCTTTCTCGTACTCTTTCTGGTCTTTCATTATATGGCTCTCTCTCTTTCTTGACATATTCCTTCTGTCTCTCTCTCTCTCTCTCCCTTTCACTCTATTGACTGCTCTCTCTCTCTCTTTATTATTCCTTCTATTGCTTGCTTTTTAGCATTCTATTTATTCTATTGCTCTTTCTTATGGTTCTTTTCTTCTATTGCTCTTTCTTTACAATTTTTTTTCTATTATATGAATACCATTGCTTGCCTTGCTCTCTCTTTTTCTTCTATTGCTCTATCTCACTCTCCATTCTTTCCTTATACCATTCTCTTGTATTATCTATTTTTTCTTTTGCCCCCTTACTCTTTCTATGTCCATTTGTTCTATTTCTAAAGCCTTCAGGCAAAATTACAAAACAGCTCCATGGCCTTCTGATTTTGTTTGAAGGGAGACTTCACCCCAAATATTTGTATTTCATTTTGAGGTTATCATTTTGCCACTGGACCCCTCACTCACTGCTGTTTTCCATTTTCGCTTCTCCTCACAGCCGTTTTTACCTTGTCCTTAAAGTGAACATTACAAGATTTCTGATCTTGCTTTTTAGACTGAGTCACAATGTCAAATCGGACATGCATTGGATTGCAATACCACCCACTGAAGTGACCCAAGAATCAGAATTGAAAATGTCATCTTTTACATTTGATAAAAAACGGTTAGATTTGGATCACTTGTACCTCCAGAGTGAACATAGCCTGATAAGGTAGGGGATGATACAAAAGGTTTTCTACGGTGGACGAGAAAGCCCAACGCAGTGCAAATTGAAAAGCGCTGCAAAAGCACAAAACACATCCATCAAAATTACAACACAGGCGCAGCAGCTAGAAAAACGCGCTGCAACTAGAAAAACGCGCTGCAAATAGAAAAACGCGCTGCAAATAGAACCACAACACAACGGAAGTGAGTCACAACACAACGGAATTTTCCCGGGGGTCTTCAGTAACGTCTCGGACTTCACTATGTGTACAAAGGACAATAAGTGGCAAACAAGGCGTTTTGTGAAGCAGAACTTTTAATAATATGCACACAACCGTGGTAATCACAGGTAATAAACATAACTTACTTTTCAGAAGCTTGTTTGCCACTTATTGTCCTTTGTATACAGCTGGTACAGCATCTTTTAAGGTCCCCCGGGAAAATTCCGTTGTTTTGTGACTCACTTCCGTTGTGTTGTGGTTCTATTTGCAGCGCGTTTTTCTATTTGCAGCGCGTTTTTCTATTTGCAGCGCGTTTTTCTATTTGCTGCGCCTGTGTTGTAATTTTGATGGATGTGTTTTGTGCTTTTGCAGCGCTTTTCAATTTGCACTGCGCTGGGCTTTCTCGGCCACCGTAGTTTTCTATGATTTGAGTGATACGAGGCCAAGAAGCCTGTATTAAGATGTGCGTAAGAAGTGTGTGTGTGTGTGTGTGTGGAGAGTGGCTCTGCTCTTTCTCTGCCTCTCTGGTTCGGCCTCCTCAAGCGTTCTCTGCTGAGATACAGCGGGAGAGACAGTGAGCGCATCACGCTACCGACGGCGTAAAGCCTGGCCGAGGGGAACGGAGGCCGATGATGTAAGCGCTTATGCAATCCCCATGCGCGAGATTCACACACACACACACACACACCACCCCCTGCAAGGCCACTGCTGCTGCTGCTTAGCACCAACCCCTGAAACACCAGTGACTTTTATGGACAGGGTGACGAGAGCTCTGCCACGCCCTGAGAAAGAGAGAGAGAGAGAGAGAGAGAGAGAGAGAGAGAGAGAGCGAGTGAAAGAGCAGTGTGAATAAAGTGAGAGAGTTATAGTTGGATAGATAGAGAGAGGGAGGGAGAGAGAGAGAAAAAAGTGAGGATGGTGATCAGAGAAAAAAGGAGATAGATAGATAGATAGATAGATAGATAGATAGATAGATAGATAGATAGATAGAAGCAATGTGAAAAGAGAGGGAGAAAAGAGAGAGAGAGATTTCTGCACAGAGGCGAGAGATGCTGAGGTAATGCCGAGTCCTGCACCCCCCAGACCCACGTCAGAACGGTCTCGCGCGCTGGTGTCTGCGCGGGTCACAGCCATGCGAGCTGAGCGCGCGCTTCCTCTGCGGGTTTAAATCACCATTACACTGTTTATTGGTCCTGAAATATCTCAGCCAATCCCATGCCAGGGGCGGGGTTAAAAAGAGAGTAACAGAGGGTGGGTTTCTCTCTATGTCCCCCCGCCTTGCTTCTATATTCCTCTCTCTCTCTCTCTCTCTCTCTCTCTCTCTCTCTCTCTCTCTCACTCCATTCCTTCTATTACACTCTCACTCTGTTGCTCTCTCTCCCTTCCTCTCTCTCTCTCCATTGGGTCTATAGCTCTCTCTCTTACACGCTCTGTATTCATTCATTCTATTGCTCTCTCTCTCTTTTTCCCTCCATTGCTTCTGTTGCTCTCTCCATCCATTGGTTCCATTGCTCTCTCTATATTTCTTCTATTGCTCTCTCTCTCTCTTTTTCCATTGCTTCTATTGCCCTCTCCCTCCATTGCTTTTATTTCTCTTTTTCTCTCTCTTTCTTTCTCTCTCTCTCCCTCTCTCTCTATTTCTTTTTTCTTCTATTGCTCTCTCCCTACATTGCTTCTACTGCTCTCTCTCTCTCTCTCTCCCCTCCCCCCTCCCTTCTCGTTCTTTCATCCGCGTGCTCAGCAGCAGCAGTAGCAGCAGCAGCGCAGTGAGTCGCGCGCTCCACTGCGGCGGGAGAGAGAGGGAGAGACTCCAGCGCGCGCAGGACCCGTGGCTGCTGGTAGTGTCGCGCGGCGTCGTTCGTTCCACTCCTTCGGTGGCGGCGGAGTGAGCGTTTCACAAGGACCACTCTCTCTCGCGTGCTCCGTGTTTTTTAAAAACCGTGTTTTTGTGACCAGGCGCGTGCGTTCCTCATCTTTGTCTCGCGCGCCTTCCTCCTTCTGCTTCTCCTCCTCCTGCTGCTGCTCCGTGCCCAGCGCGCTCCAGGCTCCGGTTCTTCTGCTCTGACTCTTGACTCTAACGACTCGAATCGTTACCCGCCCCCCCTCCTGAACGCACACGCGCGCGCGCGCACACACCACCTAACCTCCCCCTCCCCACCCCCCTCCTTTACTTAAGTGCATGCGACACCGTCCTGCAGAAAGTATGATGAAGTTTGTGCGTGTTTGTGCGGCCCGCGGCGCGCGCCGGTACGCATGAGACCCCTCTCGGAGAGCCCCTCCGTTGAGACATCTCCATAGCAACGCATTTTTGGCGCCCTTTGTAGCATCGGGAGAAGATGAGGTCCGCGCGCGACTTTCTGAACTGCACTTAAAAAAATAACAAAAAATATCCAAAACAAAACAGCAGAAACATAAAAAACATCAAAAGGGAAAGTAAAGCCAGCCCGGCCAGTGGCTCGAGGGGTGTCCTCGTGCCCTCTTCCTCCTCTTCCTGCTCATCCTCATCCTCACCCTCTTCCCCCTCTAATGCCGCTTTGATCGCTCACACGTGCTGCGGTAAAACGCGGAGCTCGAGACAAACGCCACAGAAAGGCTGAGAGAAGAAGAAGAGGAAGAAGAAGAGGGAGATTAAAAAAGACAACAGGAGGGATGAAGAAGTTCCGAAAGGTACTGGACGGCTTGACCACATCGTCGCCTGCCAGCGCAGGTGGATCGCCGTCATGCGGGAGCGCGGCCGGAACCCCCACCGCTGCGCCCACCCCGCGCGAGCTGGATGTGCACGAGACGCTGATGTCCGAACACTTCCACATCTGCAAGGTTGGTGAAAAAACACACCACCTCCAAACACACACACCATCCACAAACACACACACCACCCCTAAACACGTACACACCACCCCCAAACACACGTACCACCCCCTTTTCCACATTGCTCACGTGCACCACAGCTTCAGCAATAACATCAACATCATTTATTATCAATATCAGTTATTAGTGTGATTGCAGTAGTATTGTTCTTATTTAGTCTTCTTCTTCTTCTTCTTATTATTATTATTCCATTGCCTGAAAGGAGAGTCTTTAGAGCCTTCACCTCTAAAATGTGTAACATGATCGTGAATAGTGGGCTTGTGTACAGCTTTTTGATTGAATGTACAGTTTTTGTAAAAACTTTGTGAATGGTCAAAATGTATGTCAGAATATTTGAGATACAAAAACTAAAAACAGCATGCTTTTAAAACTAATTGCATTCTTTCAGAGAATATACTGTACAAACTGATACAGTATACAAATGCTGTAAAATCATTGAACAGAATCCCTATTGGAATGAATAGCAGAATGTTGAGAGGCCAACATTCCATTCCACACACCAGCTGAGTCTGCGCTTGTCACCCTTCTCTGCATTGCTCTCCACTACTGTTTGTGTATGGAGGAGCTGCTGGATAAACCAGCTGTTGGTTGAAACATTAGACACTGCGCATTATTATTTTGGATTGAAGCTTAGGGAGCTTTACACTTCCAAGCATGAGCCAATCCAAATGGTAGGTGGTGCTTAATATTTTTTTACACCATACAGTATATGTATCCTCTATATACAGTGCAGATTTTAGCTGGTATTTCATATTACTTAATGAAGGAGGTTCGAATGGTTTAAGTAACACAGTAAAGTGAAGTGAAGCATCGTAGAGAACGCAATAGAGTCTTGCGATATATTGAGTATTTTGCAGAATCAGTATCAGTATCGTCATATCATTGCTTTCGTGGGCAATGTATCTCGTTAATTTCATGCAATGAGATGATTTGCGATTTCCACCTCTACTGTCTGTGTATATTGGGCAGGTGTGGCTGCAGGTTTTCATTTGAATGAACCAGCAGCACACCTGATTCCACCCGTTTAATCAGTTGGTCTTCAAACAGCTGATCACACAAACTTCTGCTGAACCGGTTTTACCTCCCTGCTCTAACCCAAGCTTGCTTTTGGGCATGGTGATCTGGTTCATGGACAGCTTCTCTAGAGCAGTGGCTCCCAAACTGTGGTATTTGTATTACTGGTACTACCACCACCAATATGTTTCTGTGTCACAAGTAAAAGAATAGTTATTTGGGCAGTGGTGTGTAGGCAGCAGGGGGTGTTCAAATCTCAGTATCTTACCAATTTGCCAAGTTCAAGTGGTTTAAGAAAAAAATAACATATTCTCACTGCCAGAAAAAAAATCCTTGTACCTCGAAAATGCCAACAAAGTGCTTTCAGTTTCAGTTCAAATGTATTTATGTGTATATTCTCAACTTTAAATGGAAGTCAGTATGAAAAGGTTTTATTCCAAGTCATTTAGGATAATTTCTATTGTTCCATTTGTCATGAAATTTGAAACCAGTATAAGAACGACTGCCAGAAGGGAGAAGGGGGAAAAAGTAGATAGAAGGTCTTTGCTTGACAATTACACTTTATATTTATATAACAAGTTATATTGGTCTCTAAGCCTCAACCTACAGGTGAAGAAGATGTAGGTTTTAACTGGTCATTGGTAGTACATATTCCACAGGTTTTCAAATTTTTAAGTAGTCTCTTATTTTTTCTCTCGTTGTCTCGCTTACTCGCTCTGTCTCTCTCTCTCTGTCTTTCCCTCCCTCACTCATTCGCTCTGTCTCTCCCTCTCTCTCTCACTTGCTCTGTCTCTCCCTCTCTCTCATTCGCTCTGTCTTTCCCTGTCTCTCTCACTCGCTCTGTCTCTGTCTCTCTGTCTTTCCCTTCCTCACTCATTCGCTCTGTCTCTCCCTCTCTGTCTCTCATTCGCTCTGTCTTTCCCTGTATCTCTCACTCGCTCTGTCTCTCCCTCTCTCTCTCACTCGCTCTGTCTCTGTCTCTCTGTCTTTCCCTCCCTCACTCATTCGCTCTCCCTCGCCCTCTCTCTCTCACTCGATCTGTCTCTCTCTCTGTCTATCTTTCCCTCACTCATTCGCTCTGTCTCTCCCTCTCTCTCTCACTCGCTCTGTCTCTCCCTCTCTCTCATTTTCTCTGTCTTTCCCTGGCTCTCTCACTCGCTCTGTCTCTTCTCTGTGTCTTTCCCTCCCTCACTCATTCGCTTTGTCTCTCCCTCTCTCTCGCACTCACTCTGTCTCTCCCTGTCTCGCTTACTCACTGTGTCTCTTTCTCTGTGTCTCTCACTGTGTTTCCCCCTCTCTTGCTCACTTGCTCTGTCGCTTTCCCTCTCGGTTACTCACTCTGCCTCTTTCTCTGTCTCTCCTTCTCTCACTTACTTGCTCTGTCTCTCGCTCTCTTTTTCTGTCTCTTGCTCACTCACCCTGGCTCTCGCTCTGTCTCTTCCTTTCTTGCCCACTCGCTCTGTCTTTTGCTCTTTCTCTCCTTCTCTTGCTCTGTCTCTTGCTCTGTCTCTTCCTTTCTTGCTCACTCGTTTTGTCTTTCACTCTTTCACTCCCTCTCTTGCTCTGTCTTTCATTCTGTCTCTCCCTCTCTCGCTCCGTCTCTCACTCTGTCTCTTCCTTCCTTGCTTACTTGCTCTGTCTCTCGCTGTGTCTCTCCCTCTGTTGCTCACTCACTCCCTCTCTCTCTCGCTCACTCCCTCTGTCTCTTGCTCACTCAGTCTGTCCCTTGCTCTGTCTCTCCCTCACTCCCTCTATCTCTTGCTCTCTCACTTTGTCTCTTGCTCTGTCTCTCACTCACTCCCTCTATCTCTCACTCTCTCACTTTGTCCCTTGCTCTGTCTCTCGCTCTGTCTCTTCCTCTCTCACTCTGTCTCTCACTCTCTCTTACGTTGTCTCTCGCTCTGTCTCTCGCTCTCTCGCCCTCTCTCGACCTCTCTTGCTCACTCGCTCTGGCTATTTGTTTACCTCCTAACTACAGACTGTGTTTATTAGATACACATGATCTAATTGCAACATTGTAATATAGTACTGGTGCATTTGTACACTACACAGGACCAATCAAAAGTTTGGGCACACACTTTCATTCAGTGTTTTCCTTTATACATTTTAGTTTAAAGTTAAAGCCATGACAACAATTTAAGCACACATTTGGAATTATGTTGTGGTAGTAAACAGGAACAAAAAGTGTTTGTCCTCTACAATCCCCTGATCTAAACCTAAACAACTCAGATGGTGATTTGAGGTGATTATGGATGAGCTGGAGCTTCACAGCTTGAAGAAAAAGCAGCGACTATTTTTCAGCACCTCCAGGAACTCCTCCTTTAAGATGCTTAAAATCCTAATAGCGTGCAGATCTGTCTTCAAATGTAAATGTGCTACTTAAAAGAATCTAAAGTATAAAACATATTCTGGTTTGTTTAACACTTTTTATTAACTAAATAATTCTACATGTGTTCCTTTGTAGCTTTAATATAGTTTTCAGTATTAAATTTACAATGCAAAAAAATAATCATAAAAAAAAGAAAACACACTGAATGAGAGGAGGTGTGTCCAAATCTTTGACTGGTACTGTATATATTGACTTTTTTAGAGAAGATGTCTTAGCTTTATGGATCTCCTCTCCTTATTGACTCCTTTCAATCAGCACTCTACCAATTAAAATTCTTAGGTGTTGTTAATTAACGCTGAATATTGAATCTGTCTGGGATGTTACTAAATTTATTTTATGATACAGTCATCCACCCACCTGCTGTTCCTGCACCTGAAACAACCCAGCTTATTTATACAGCGTATTGGCTTTTTTTTTTTTTTTTTAGCTCAGGGGTCTCCAACCTTATCTACAAAGTGCTGGTCAGACTGCAGGTTTTCAACCCCACCAGGCAGGATGTTCTGTAGATGGATTTAGATGGATTAAGCTGGTCTTTGATGGTTGATCTAAAAGAGTAAAGGTGGTTGACCAGCAAGACTAGGGGTCGCCTATCTTATCTGCAAAGGACTGGCCTGACTTTTTCCTGCAGCCAAGCAGAAGCATTGATGGCAAGCTGGAACCAGCTGTTGAAAAACCTTCTATAAGAGGCAAGCTTTAAATGGAAGTGTGATCATTCAGGTAGGGGAATACACTGAATATTTGGCAACCAAAAACATTTGGCTGAAAATAACAGTAAGATAAATTACACAATAATTTATACAGAACAATGACTCATTTATTTATTTATTTTAATCATTTTCCAGTTTTTTTTAGCATTCCTGGAATAGCTAGCATAGCGAAGTTAGCATAGCTAGCTAACTTAGCCTTGTCTGTCTGTATAACTTTCAGGCCTCATGTGAGCAACTAAACTCTAAACTCATCCAGACTATGAAGAAAAACATATGGAATTATTTAATAAACAAAAAAATACAGTTAAAAAAAACAGAATATGTTTTACATTTTAGATTCTCCAAAGTAGCTCTTCTTGCTTAGATGACAGTTTTGCACATCTTGGTTGAATTTTCTCAGTCAGTTTTATGAGGTAGAATCACCTGGAATTCAGGCTTTCGGTTAACAGCTGTGCTGAACTTATCAAGAGTTAATAATTTGAATTTTTTGCCTCTTAATATTAATGTGTTTAAGAGCATCAGTTGTAAAGTTGTGAAGAGATAAAGTTGAGTAATGCCCTAATCCATATTATGACAAGAGCTACTCAACTAAGTAAAGAATAAATTGCTTAAAGAAATGAAGGTCAGTCAATATGAAAAATTACAAGAACTTTGAAAGAGACCTTAAGTGCCGTCGCAAAGACCATCAAAAACATTATGATGAAACTGGCTCTCATCAGGACCACCCTAGGAAAAGAAGAGCAAGAGTTTCCTCTGTTGCACAGGATAAGTTCATCAGAGTGCAAGTTAACAGCTTTAACCTTTTCAGACCTTTCAGAATTATGTAGACAGAAAAAATACTGTTTTCTCTCTGCAATGCACACAATAGAAAACTAATAGTCTAAAGAGAAATCTGTATAAAAATTTAATCCAATAAACTAAAATATATTTTTTTTAAAGTCCATTGCATTGAATGCTTGTGTAATCTTTTTTTAGATTTGATTTGACTTTTTACTTCAGTAATCATCCATAAACAGTAAAGTTAACATGATAAAAGTGTTCTAAATTAGTAAAAATTAGCTTTTACTTTGCCTCGTTGGCTTTAGTGCTGCAATGAACTAATGTCTGAGTAGCTGTTTTTTAATTCAGTGGGTGGGGCTAAACTACTGTAATTTTTCAATTGCTGGTTAAAGTTCTATTACATATAAAAAGAAAACATGCTGTCCATTGTAATGGTTGCAGGGTCTGAAAGGGTTAAATTGTAGTTATTTTATTTTGGATTTAATTAATGCAATGATGAAAAAGGCAAACCTTACAGAAAAACGTGTTCGGTACTCGGTACATGTTCAGTTTTGGTTTAGGCGAAAGTGTGAAAGTTGTTCACATTCCTTACTCTGTAGGTAGAAGTATAGATACTAAGGGTTTAAAATATTTCTGTGAAGTATTAACTCAAGCTTTTTACTTAAGTAAAAGTGTAGTAAAAGTACTACTTTAAATCTAAAAGTAAAAGTACTGTAAATGGAAAAATGCCATTAAGGACAAAAGCTTAGACTGGATGTGCTCAGCAGATGATAACAAAGATAATGATATTGTCCACATGCAAACCCAGTGTTAGGAAGCACAGCGTGGTGCTGATGTCTATGAAGACGTTTAATAGGCCCGGCTCTTGACGTTTTTCCCTCAGACAGCTGTAGCTACTGTAGATTTTAAATCTGAAGCCTGACCCCAGCACACCCTGCTTTTTTTTCTGTTCTTCCAGCTGCTGTAATAAAAGCGAAACCGCAGCATGTCATCTAAATGGCAAGAGAGAGAAGGATGTTAATGAGGCTTTAGCGAGGATTCCTACTCCAGCAGTGGGGAATAGACTAGATGACATAACCAGGGCCTCTTGCCTTACAGGGGGAAGACAAAGAGTAAAACGAGTGCAATAGAGAAAGAGAGAGAAAGAAAGAAAGAGAGGGAGAGAAAGAGAGAGAGAGAGAGCCTGCAGTAGCCTTCAGGCTGGGGTGATTTTTAGTGGAACTATTTTTAGCCTGCTCATGCCACCACACCCCCCCCCCCACTCCCCACCCTTCCCCCCATTGCGGCTGTGGGAAGCTGACTGCAGCCTTTCTGCTGCGGCTCGGCTCGGCTGGGTTCGGTCTGAGGTGGTGTTAGAGCGTGGAGTCCGGTTGGTTCAGTCATGCTTTTCTACAACAGTGCAGAGTAACGCATGCTGGTTGTCAGGGAGAACCGGAGCTATTTCTGGTGTGTAGTAGGAGAGAATGTGCTGGAACCGCCTCACGTGCCCAACCGCTTGCCACATGCTGTCGAGGCTTTCCGGCGCTTCACGGCAATGAATGTGCAGAATTGCTCTAAACAAGCGTCGAGTCTCTGAGCAGCGCAGCCAAATGCGGGGCTCATCTTCAGGTGCCTGAGCTTATACTGGCTGCTGTGGTTCATGTAGCTCATCCACAACCTCCTCAGGGTGCAGCAGAACTGTCACTGTCACTGACCACCTCCTGCACCCTAATAATTACTTATATATCGTATTTTACAGACTCTAAGACACTAAGCACCATATTATAAGATGCACTGAATCAATGAATATCTATTTTCTGGTCTATTTTCATGCATAAGGTTCAATGGATTATAAGGCGCATTTTAAGTAACAATAGTAAGGAATGAGGGTGTCACCATGTTTCTAATAGTAAACAAAACTGTGATTCTTAAATAAAACTATTTTCTTTTAAAGTCAAATAAGCACTGGATGTTAATCTACACAGATTTCTGTCTGAAAAAAAAAACATTTATTTAGGTGGGTAAAGTGCTTCTATTTATTTACAGTAAGCTTAGATTTCCAATATTTACAACTGTACAGTTAGCAGCAGCACTAGCCGCAGTTAGCAGCAGTGCTAACCTTGTTATAACAAGGTGAACACACAGACTACAGTCCAATATACTCACCCCTGAACGGCAGAAGAGATAGCGCTGCGCTTAGCGGCTAATGTTAATACTGCTCCAGCCTTAGTGCTGGAGAAACTTCACTGAAACTCCTTTCTAACGCTGTACTTCAGTGTAGTGGCTTTACTGCTCCTTAATACCTGACTGATAAAGTTCATACATAAGGCGCACCCGAACTATAAGACGCACTGTCAGTTTTTGGGAAAAATAAAGTATTTTAATTGTGGATACTTAAGGCTGGTTTATACTTCTGCATAAAGTGAACAAGCTCTGTATGGTGTAGTTCGTGCAACGTGTGCCCTATGCAGCTGTGCACGTTTATACTCCAGAGGTCTTTAGGATAGCATGTAGGGACTATTTTGTACCACAGTATGTTTTTTGCCCTTCATGTATTTTTTCATTGTTAATGTAAAAACATCAAGGTATCAAGGAAGCCAGACAAACAACCAACCATCCTATCACAACCACCGTAAGGGACTTTCTTTACGTTGTATCAGCCCTGAATCAAATTGTATTGCTGATAAATCTGCGTAGCCCTCATCAGTGCCCTACGCAGCTGTGTGCATTTATACTTATGCATGCATCTGCAGTTTAAATCACGAAGGTTACAAAGTGTGGGTTGGAACACAAGGCTAAGCGGACCAATCATTATCTGCTGCTGTCCGCATCTGGATAGGTTTAAGTTAGCGGCAAGCTACAGCAAAGGGTATGCGGCTACGCTAACTGCTCACTAGCATTTTTCTTCAATTCCACTGATGTTTGGCTGAATTGTATCACTACTAAATTGTATCATTTCAGCAATGCACCATCAGTTCTGAATACTGAACTGATATAATACAACATTGAAAAAATACATATCAGCACAGAACCAAACCACATTGGAACCATATTAAAGTTGAACCGAATCATATTAACACTTATCCAAAACATATTTTTGCTGAAACTAATTGTTACGAAACTAAACCAAATCATAGTAGCAGCACAACCAATCATATCTGCACAGAACGAATGTGTACTGGAACTGATCTAGGGTGAGTTTCCAAAAAGCTTCTTAGCACAAAGATGATTCTCAGGTGGTTGAACGAGAATCACACTTGAACACCCTCTGCTGAACCAAATCAAGCTGATCCAAAACGAATTGCTTCTGAACCAAATCATTACACCACTCCACCAAATATACAATATATCAGCACTAAAATGAATCAAATCAGCACAGAACTGAATTGTATTGGCTCTGATCAGAATTGAATCACAGCTGTACCGAATCGTGTTGCTGCTGAATTAAATAGTATAACACTGGCAGAGAAGTGTGTTAAAACTAGATTTTACATTATGTTCTAATTTGAGTATGATGTCAGAGAGATTCACTCCCATGATCCTCTCTACTGGAAGGCAAATACTGTATATACTTTGTTAATCCTGGGATCAGGTTCAGGTTCGTCTGTACCCTGAGGCTCTGTACGCGTATATAAAATCTTTCCAACATTTACTGTACCCGACAGCCCATAAACTGAGGCAGAGTCTCAAATGGCTCTCCGCTCCCTATATAGTGCCCTAGGTAGGTCATGAAGCAATGCCTTCTGCACCCAAATAGTGCGCAGTACGTCCACCGGGCAGTCGTTTTGGACTCAGCCCAACACTAGAGTGCTTTCTCGGGGTCGGGTTGGGTTTCGTCTTTGCTAGAGAGTCCTGCTTTATCGACACAAACCCCTGCAGAAGGTTCTGCTCGCATGGGTTCGCTTTTTGCTGACTTACTGTATCTCAGAATTGGCTCATAGCTCAGCTTATCAGTGGAATAATCAAATTCGTCTGGTTAAGCGAACAGATGGAGGAAACAGCCTGCAGGAGTTTGACTTTCTCAAGCCAAATCTGTCCACCTCTGCAAATCGTTCGTTGGTGTTTAACTTTTTAGGCTTGTTTTTGGAGTTTTAATTTGAAGTCCTGCTCTTTATTACGTGCTAATTATTCAGAAACTGCAGTAAAATTAACCACATGCTGATGTCATTGGGGTAAGTAATTGAAATACAGCACAAATACAGAAAGAGCCTAAAGAGTATTTAAAGAGTTAAAGGGTTTTCGGTATACCCTGTATGTGTAGGAAAACTGCTTAAAGGCTTCTTTATTCCTAAAACCCAAACAGGCCGTGGTAACTGTGTCTGATCTATGTAAATTAGCTCTGTTCTGATTGGCTGTTATGTTTTGTACCTCATACAATATGTGGAGCCCTCCTTATAACTTATAGGCAGTTTGAACTTCTGCAGACTGAATAGGTGGACATACGTACTTGTGTACTGTACATACATACATAAATGTCCCACTCTCTGGCCCTGCTGAATCCATAGACTACACTACCCATAATACACCTCTCACTCAGGACTCAGGATTCTGTCACAGGCCAATCATAAATCTTTTAGAATTTTTTCTTTAGGTCCATGTCACCTGTTTTTAATATAGCCTGTATGAATTTACCCCTTCAGTTTGTCACTGTCTTTGCGAAGTATTGCCAACACACTTGTTGTTGCATACAAAATGATCTCTGTCTTGTTTGCCTGTCTTTTTTTTCATGATCTCTCTTTGCTTCTGGTTTATTCTTGTCCATCTATTCTACCGCCCTGTTTTTTTTTTTTTTTTTGACCCTAGATTATCTATACATCTATTGTTTTTGCTTCTGCCCTACTTATATTTGCTTAGTTTGCCTTCAACCTACTTTTGTGTTTGATGCCTGGTTGTTTTTACCCCTGAGGCTTATTTAATAAACACCAAGTAACTTTAAATATATGTGAGCTCTGATTAATCTGTCATATGTTGGTATTTGTGACATTACACAAAAGAAACAGCAGCTGTGTTGTATATAAGGACTGGAATAAAACCTCTTTAAAACTGAAACTGGTAAATAATGTGTTTTGCATGCTATTGGCCCTTTAAGATAGAACAGTTGGAATAGGTTTATGCGATAATGCTGGAGACGAAAGAGTCAACTCTTTTATCAGGAAATATAGAGTTCTCTGGTGGGTAAGCAAATAAAAAAACCCTGGAGAACCTGAGCTGTGACGCTCGAATGGCTCATGTTCTGAGGAAGGGACAGTTGGGGCCATCAGTGGTTATGATCACATTCCTCAGCGATGAGCTTTGACATGGCCTGTCATGTTTCATGAGCTCCAAAACAAGGAGACATCTCTTTCTCTCTCTCTCTCTCTCTCTCTCTCTCTCTATCGTATTTTACAGACTATAAGGCGTACTATTAAGGAACATCTATTTTCTGGTCTATTTTCCTACATAAGGCACACTGGATTATATGACATCTTAAGTGACACTAGTAAGGAACAAGGGTGTCACCATGTTTCCTTTCTAATTCAGCAGTTCTCGCCGTAAAGGGGGTGTGAAGTAAAGGGTGGGGGGTGCTAAGTAAACACAACTTTAATAAAAAAAATCTTCTCTTTCAAAGTCAAATGAGCACTGGATGTTAATGTACACAGATTAGCGGTTATCAGCAGCCCTTGCCATGGTTAGCAGCAGCGCTAGGTGTGGTTGGCAGCAGCGCTAGCTGTGGTTAGCAGCACTTAGTGCTAGTAAACACCACCCGACAGCATTACACTGAGGAACACTGAGTGTTCTGGAAAGCCAGGGTGCTATCAGCAAGCTTGTTTTAACACAGTAAACACTCAGAGTGCGAAAGAGCTAGCACTGCGGTTAGCTGCTAATGCTAATACTGCTTCAGCCTCTGTGCTGGAGAACTGAACTGAAACTCCTGTATGACTCTGTACTTCAGTGGAGTGGTTTTACTGCTTCGTACAACCTGACTGGTAAAATGCATACATACAGCGCACCAGATTATAAAGCTTATGCCTAATTTTTTGAGAAAATTAAAGGATTTAAAATGCACCTTATAGTGCAATACAGTATATGTCTGTATCTCTCTCTTTCTCTTTCTCTTTCTGTGTAAATGCATCTGCAACCAGGCAAAAGTGTAATACAGCTGTTGTGGGTGTTAAAGGGCTGGATCACACAGCAAATCACCACTTCTGAACTCCAAAGTAAAGCATTTGAACAAAACCGTCAATCTCTATTCATGAAACTCTATTTCATGAATTCAAAATTACAGTAGATGTTTTCTACAGTAGATGTTTTCTGCTGTAAATGTTTGTTTACAGTAGATGTTTACAGTGGTAGAAGGGTTTTTTTTCAATAGATGTGTTTCTCAATAAATGTTTTGTACAGTAGATGTTTATTACAGTAGATGTTTTGTACAGTAGATGTTTATTACAGTAGATGTTTGTACAGTAGATGTTTTGTACGGTAGATGTTTATTACAGTAGATGTTTGTACAGTAGATGTTTATTACAGTAGATGTTTGTACAGTAGATGTTTTGTACAGTAGATGTTTATTACAGTAGATGTTTTGTACAGTAGATGTTTATTACAGTAGATGTTTTGTACAGTAGATGTTTTTGTACAGTAGATGTTTGTACAGTAGATGTTTTGTACAGTAGATGTTTATTACAGTAGATGTTTGTACAGTAGATGTTTATTACAGTAGATGTTTGTACAGTAGATGTTTTTACAGTAGATGTTTATTACAGTAGATGTTTGTACAGTAGATGTTTTGTACAGTAGATGTTTTTACAGTAGATGTTTGTACAGTAGATGTTTTGTACAGTAGATGTTTATTACAGTAGATGTTTGTACAGTAGATGTTTATTACAGTAGATGTTTTGTACGGTAGATGTTTATTACAGTAGATGTTTATTACAGTAGATGTTTGTACAGTAGATGTTTTGTACAGTAGATGTTTTTACAGTAGATGTTTTTACAGTAGATGTTTTTGTACAGTAGATGTTTTTGTACAGTAGATGTTTTCTGCAGCTGATGTGTTTACAGTATACGATTTCTATAATAGATGTTTTATTAGAATAGATCTTTCTACTATAGAAGTAGAAGTACAGTAGATGTGGTTAATGTTAGTTTTTCAGTAGTTATGTTTCACAATAAATGTTTTATACAGTAGATCTTTGTAAAGTAGATTTTTTTCTGCAGCAGATGTGTTTTGCAGTAGATGTTTTGTAAAGTAGATGTTTTGTAAAGTAGATGTTTTGTAAAGTAGGTTTTTGTATAATAGATATTTGTACAGTAAAAGTTTTCTACAGATGTTTCCACAGTATATTTTTACTGTATTTACTTCTACAACTGATGTTTTTTTTAACAGTAGATATAATCTAAAGTGGATGTTTTTAAAAGGTAGCTGTTTTTACCAGGTGATTTTTTTGTGCACTAGATGTTTTGTAAATTAAATGTTTTCATTAATATATGTATACAACAACAGATGTTTCTTTTTACAATCAAGGTTTTCCACCGTATTTTTTTTTTTTACAAAAATGTTCTACTGTAGATGCTTTTTGTTTATTTACTTAGAATATAGAAGACTTTAATTATGAAAAGGAGAAGCAGATAGTGGTAGAAGAACAGGGACAGGTGTGAATGTGTTGTGAGATGCAGGAGTGTGTGTGTTTGTTTGTTTTGAGAGTTTATAGGAGCAGATCATGGGTATGATGGTGTTCTGGATCAGAGGATCAGCAGAGTGAACTGAGGGCTGATGCTCCTCGGGTTTCAGTGGGAATCATCAGACACTCCTAAAGAACACACTGTACATCCTGTATCAGCCAGCCAGGAAATCAGCCTTTCAGCCCGGCTCTGAGGAGCAGTGTGTGTGTGTGTGTGTGTGTGTGTGTGTGTGAGGGAAAGAGAAACAGAGAGGGAGATGACATCATGATTTGAAAAATGACCTGGATGAAGTGGACACATGTGTGAGTCATAATGAGTTTCCTGCCAAACCAGTCAAGAGGAGGAAGTGAAACACACACACACACACACACACACATACGCAAACATTTTTCATTATTTTCTTATTTTTCCAGTCTTTTTCTTTCTTTTCTTTTTTCTTATATATTTTTTTATAAATACTTATAAATACCCTTACTGCCTTCACAGAGCGACTCGCACAGTCAGAGTCGGAGTGGACTGATTGGAAAGGGCTATTGTATGAGAGCTAAGCAAGAGTCTGTGTATGTGTGTGTGTGTGTGTGTGTGTGTGTGTGTGTGTAAAATTTAAAAATCACAAGCCCTTTTTACCCTTTTTAAGACAACAATTTTTTATTAAATATAGTTTGGGAAATATATTACTTTTTTCTTCCCTTAATGGTGTCACTGCACACTCACACGATGTGTATGGAGTCACAGTTAGAGATTATCCTGCTGTTTCTACTGCCCTAGAAAGACTTTCTACTAGACTTAGGAGCATTGCTGTGTAGATTTGATTGAATTCAACAACAATAGCATGTTGGATGATCACCACCCGTCCTCATTTCCAACTTTCCAACTCAATATCGGAGGTGTAAAGTCTCATTTTGTTGGCAGTGTGTCTCTACAGGGACTAGACGAGCTGTGCCTACAGCCTGTGTGCAGTTGCACATCTGTGTCAGCAGTAGTTGGATGCATTCATTAGAAGGGGTGTCCACAAACATGTGGACATGTAGCGTCCGGGCTGTTTTTCTGCAGAGCTAATATGAGGCTGCTGGACTGCAATTTGTGAGAATCACAGGAGAGCCGTTGTTGAGCAGCCCTCAGAATCTTTTCTTTTCTGAGCTTCCAGCTGATAATTGCAGCTCAGAGTGAGGCTTTAATGTATTTTCCCTGCAGGAAGCTTTTAATTACAGCAATTCCAGGTTGTCTGCATTGAGGGTCTGTAACAGCCTCTGCGTCACTTTCAGCATTTTAAAACATTCAGTGATTTATTTTATTTAGTTTGTGTTTGTGTGTGTGGGTGTGTGTTGTAATAATGAGAGATATAATCTCTGAACAGTAACGTGTAATGCACTGATAAGACCAAACCGTTTGTTCAGTAAGAAATTTCACACTAAGAAAAGTAAGTACAGATTTGTACCTAAAAGAGTACAAAGCTTGTCGCTGGGGCTGTACCTTATATTGAGGTACAAAAAAACTACCTTTCAGTGAAAGTCTTTTTTGTACCCATTTTTGTGCCAGTAAAGACTATAAAGATTATAAACATTATCATGAACTAAATATGTGTCAAGAACTTGATGATCTAAAATTGTCTGGCTTTCAAATGAAAAATGTGCAATTAAAATATATATTGTTTATTAGTGCAGTGATACAGAATATTGAATGTACCCTTTGGCTGGTTAAATGGTACAAATCTGTACTTATTGCTGTTAGGAATGACTTTGTACTTCAAAGGGAACAAATCTGACCCTGTAAAGACCAATATTGTACCATTGAGCGTACAATTATAAAGAGTGTACCTTTGAGTACAAAAAAGTGCTCATATCGTACCTCTGTTTTTTTAGAGTGTTGTATGTCCCAGAGAAGCTTCTGTTTTATTTTCTCATCTTAGCAATGACTTTAATACTATAGTTTAGCTGCCAGACCTCTAAATCCTTCTCTTCACTGCTAAAACTGAGACTTAGTCCAGTGTTAAGCTGAGTTAAAGGTGTTGTTGCCATGTGGGTCAGCCAGACCTGACTCTTCCTGTACCAGTTATCTCCAGTTCTTTTAAAGGTGCAGGAAACAGTACTCACTGTTCTCTGGCTTCATCTGTAAGTTATACTTTACATCTGTAAGCTGTTACCCAAATAATTGTTTTTTAAACAAAATATAAATTTTAACAAAACACTTTCACAGTATACTAATATAAAGGCCCTGTATGTTAACTGCAAAATTTTGTACTGTGGATTTTCTACCATTTCCTATAACCTGAAGACTTAACCTAAGGAGCTTAAATGGCAAAAATAAAGGGAAAACGTAAAAAACGTGTTGTTCGGAGGTGTTCTAAAACTTTTGACTGGTAGTTTATATACAGCCTCATTTTTGCTATGGTGATTGGACTCTGTTTACACCTGTAAAACTGTTTACACCTGGGATAACCATCTAGAAAAGTGTTTTCACACTGCAGGTAGGGGTGTGCCTTATCGTATCATACGCGATAATATCGCAAACATTTTTTTAAAAATATCATGAACGATATTATGTCCTGAAATATGGTGCCATATATCATGTCCAGTTTCATTTATTTTACTTTAATCCTGGATATATGGAGATATCTGGAGTGAGTTATTAGTATCATGACATTCTGGCTCATTGACTTCTGTTACAAATCTGAAAAAAATCTTGTATTTTTAATATCTCAGTTAGGGGTGTTCCATATCATATCGTATGAAATAATTAAATTAATAATAAAAATAAATAAATAAATAATTCAGTGTTTTGTCAAATCGCCAAAAGTATCACTATCGTGAAAATACCATGAAATATCGTGATATTATTTTAAGGCCATATCACCCACCTCTAACTGCAGACGAACTTTACCATGGTTCAGCAGATCCAGACTGAGATCACATCTTTTGGTTGGACCAACTCTGGTCCTTTGGTCCAGACCATAATTCACGTCTCCTTTTACACCTGCTACTTTGGTAACGTCTGGCTACAGCAGGTGTTCTCCACGCTACGTTCAGTCTGGTTGCAGTGGTGGATCTGCTTTTATATAAAGTGGGCTGACGCCTCATGTGTGGCTCCAGTGGGGCGATGGCACACTTATTGACCCACTAACATTACCTCATTTCATCAGGTCTGATTTCTCTCTCTCTTTCTTTTTTCTCTTTCTCTCCTTTCTTCAGTCTGTTATTTTTAGCTATTCTCTTCAAATCAAGGGAATTGATCATCAGAACCAAGAGGAGGCATTTTTTTTGGACCAGGACAACTGGTATTAGAGCATTTTCACACCAAAAAGGCTGTTTGCACACTGTTTAGTACAGTTTTGTGAGCATATGAATGAAATGTTCCTTTCTTTCCTTTATTTCAATGCCTTTCCAGGTGTTGTGTCATATTCTGCCTCCCTACCAGATTACAAACTTACATCTTAAGCCCTATCCGGACAAGATTAGCTGCTCAGGGGATCCCGGGGTAATATTCTCTTTTTTTGAAGGGGATCCTCTGTGATTTTATTCCCGTCCGGAACGACCATGTATGTGTTTTTCTCAGACGTCCTCTGAGAAAATTACAGGCTGAATTACCTACTGTTTTTCGCTGAACGCCATGGTCCTCCGGTAATTTTAGTCCCATCCGGATCCATATATCTGAGTTTTGTCTCTACACAACTGCGAGTGGAAATGGAGGAGCCACTGAACGTGATGTCACGTGACAGAGAAAGCCTAAAAACTCACTGGTCCTCCTGTTTTTTCAATTGCAGTCCGGATGCAAGAGTTTTATCACTGAGTAGAAGTGTGAAACAAATTTCACTGACGTCCCCCTGAGAAACTAATCCCATCCGGAAAGGATTTTAAAGGCTTTTCTAGAGGTGCAGAGCTCTTGTTAAGTGTTTTTTCTTCATTTTGCACTCCAACTTCAGGTGTTTGTGAAGGCCAAACACTATTTTTGTCTACTACCTAACTGGATCAGCACCTCTAAAACTCCTTTAAGACAGTTGGAGAACCATTCCAGGTTCTAGCTCATTAGCTTGACTGAGAGAATAAAGCCACGAGTGGGCAAAGATGAAATGCTTGTCTTACACTTTTTTGTTTACTTCACAGTTGCACATGCATTCCATAATCTCATCGTTTTGAAGTCTTTAATATTAATCTACAATGTAGTAAATAATACAAATAAAGAATAAATCCACTGTCTGGCCAAAAAAAAAGGCAAATTGCAAAAAGCGAAGCAGTTGGTCAGGTCTGGGTTCAGCAACAGTATGTGCTGAAAGAATGAGGTCAGCTGACTACCTGAATATACTGAATATAGACCAGGTTATTCCATCAATGCATTTTTTTCTTCCCTGATAAACACAGCCATATTCCAAGATGATTCCAAGGATTCACAGGGCTGGAATTGTGAAAGAGTACAGAGTTCAGGGAGCATGGGATCATCATTTTCACACATGGATTGAGAGAGTTCACCACAGAGTCCAGATCTTAACCTCATTGAGAATCTTTGGGATGTGCTGGATGGAGAAGGCTTTGTGCAGTGGTCAGACTCTACCATCATCAATGCTGCTGCAAGATCTTGGTGAAGAATTAATGCAACGTTTGATTGAAATAAATTTTGTAACATTGCAGAAGTTTATTAAAACAAAGCCATAGTGAATGTGTGCTGCAATCAAAGCTAAAGGCGGTCAAATAAAATATTAGGGGGTGTGACCTTTTTTTTGGCCAGGCAGTGTATTAATGAGAATGTGTCTCCAAACTTTTGGTACTGTATATGACAGAGCAGCAGGATTTATGGATTTGCATTTTACAGATCTGTATTTCTTCTGCTGGAACAACATTTTAAGATTCAATAACTTTATTTTTAATGTATTGTTTTTGGTGACATCACAGGAACAGTATATATAAAATGGGCTGATTTGCCATATGGAGTGTATGTTCTGGAAAAATACTGAATGCTACTTTAACACTAGAATAATACATTGCATCAGACTTTACCCAGACTTTCTGTGATATGGGCCCTTTAAGATATTCTAATTTTAATGGATTTAATGAGAATACAGCTCAATGACACACATTAATCAAAGTAAATGAGGACAGAGTGATGAACGAACCCATCACTATTACAATCAAATAAAAAAAACCCAAAGTTTTATGCACTGCCACTCAGTGAGGACATGTGTCTATTCCCCATAAGGTCATCTTATAGAGCTAATTTAACATTCAGTGGTGCTGGTTTGTGTAGATTATTTATTTTGCACTCATACACACCCCAACATGACAAGCTATAGTCTCAATATCATCTCCATCCATAATCAATATCCTGTAACCTTTTCCTCTCACACTGGCGGATTATAATAATTGTGTATTGTCTTAATAATACAACATACAACACATCCCATAATCATTTACAACAAATGTTAATGACAATATGTGTTCTGAATGTTGATATTCTATATACATTGTAATTCTATATGTTGGTAAATACTGTTATTCTGCATGTGTTAATTCTATAGATGTCGGTTTTATATATGATAGTAATTTACTGATAATTATATAAATGTGGATGTTGATTTTCTAGGTTGGTAATTCTTTAGGTGCTGAATGTTCTATATGTTGGTTATTCTATAGAAGTTGAGGTTTGTTCTATATGTTGTAATTCTATGGGTGCTGACTTTTCTATATGTTGGTAATTCTATGGGTGCTGACTTTTCTATATGTTGGTAATTCTATAGACACTTACAACTTACAATTATATTGGTATTTCTATAGGTGCCGACTGTTCTATATGTTTGTAATTCTATAGGTGCTGACTGTTCTGTGTTGGTAATTCTATAGGCACTGACTGTTTTATATGTTAGTAATTGTATAGAAGTTGAGGTTTGTTCTATATGTTGGTAATTCTATATGTGCTGACTGTTCTATACATTGGTAATTCTATAGGTGCTGACTGTTCTATATGTTGGTAATTTAATAGATGTTAATGTTTGTTCTAAATATTGCTAACTCTTTTGGCACATTTTGTTCCCTATGTTGCTACTATAGACGTTGATGTTTGTTCTTAATGTTGGAAATTCTATAGACACTGACTGTTCTATTTGTTGGGAATTCTATAGACATTGATGTTTGTTCTATATGTCGGTAATTCTATAGGCACTGACTGTTCTATATGTTCGTAATCCTATAGGCACTGACTGTTCTATATGTTCGTAATCCTATAGGCACTGACTGTTCTATATGTTGGTAATTTAATAGATTTTGATGTTTTTTCTATATGTTGTTAATTTTATAGGCACTGACTGCTCTCTGTTTTAGTAATTCTGTAGACTTGTATGTTGTTTATGTTATGTTGTTCTACACATTGGTGATTCTATAGGTGCTGGCTGTTGTAATTCTGTATGCGCCGGCTGTTCTTTATTTTTCTGAAGAGGATAAAATATTCCTGAATAAACAAACACCAGGAATTTGTGGATTGTGGATTTATTGGTGTCAGTTTCACAGAATTTGACAGACAATGTTTTTCACCACGGGTTTATCGTATTCATTTGATTAGCGTCACCACGTGGAGTAATGAAGCAGTATCCTTATTGATACGATATGCTACGATGGGATATGATATGTTTGTGTTTAAAACAGTGTTTTTAAACTGTGTTTATTTGAGAAAAAGGTACAGCAGTCTGTCTATGTGTGTGTGTGTGTGTGTGTAACCAGCTGTATGAGAGATAGCTCTGCAGTGTGAAGAAAAGAGCCCCGTGTGTTACTGTGTGTGTGTGTGTGTGTGTGTGTGTCTGTTCTATTTTTAGACCATGAGGACTAGACTCCCCCTCCCTCAGAATGGAGGGAAATTGAGTGAATGAGAGAGAAAAGGCATCCATTGTGTGTGAGAGTGGTGGAGAAGATATTTTCATATTTACGTCCTAGTGTGTGTGTGTGTGTGTGTGTGTGTGCGCGCGCGTGTGTGTGTGTGTGCATGAATGTTCCTATGATGTAATTTGAGAGTCAGAGACAGAAGGAAAGTGTAAATTCTGAAGAGAGAGAGAGGTAGAAGGTAGAAAGTGATAGAGAGACAGAGAAAAAGAGTCTATCCCTCTCTCTTTCTTGCTCCCTCTCTTCCTCTCGAGTTTTCACTATAAGAGAATTTACAGATACACATGTCTGAAAAATAAAAAAAATGAGAAACTGAGAGAGAGATAGATAGAAGATTGACAGTGATAGAAAGACAAAGGTAAAGAATCTCTCTCTCTCTCTCTCTCGTTTCTCTCCTCCCAGTTTCACATGACTGAAAAACCAAACCAAGAGAAAGTGAGAGAGAGAGAGAGAGAGAGAGAGAGGGTAAAAGAGAGAAAGTGAGAGAGAAACAATGGTAACGAGTAAGAGAGAGACAAATGGTTGATTATTCAATTACTGTCCAGTTCTCTGAGGTCTGTTGGTTATAAACTTCCTCTCTATTTCTCTCTCTTTCACTCTCTCTCTCTTTTTTCCCTTTTAGAGAATATACAGTTTTACATGACTAAAAAAAACATAAGAAACCAAGAGAGAGAGGGAGAGAGAGAGAGAGAGAGAGAGAGAGAAGAGAGAGAAGATAGAAAATGAGGTTGATTATTCAAATACTGTACAGCTTTCTGGAGAGTTTTCTGAGGTTTGTTAGGTAAAAACTCTCTCTTTCTGTCCCTCTCCCTCTCTCTCTTTCTCCCAAGTTTCCACTATAAGACTAAATAAGACTGAATATGACTGAAAAACCAAAACATGAGAAACAGAAAGAGAGAGAGAGAGAGAGCGATAGACGATAGAAAGTGATAGAGAGACAGAGGTAAAGAGTAAGTGAGAGATAAATAGTTGATTATTCAATTACTGCCCAGCTTTCTGGAGAGTTCTCTGAGGTGTGTTAGGTATAAACTCTCTCTTTCTTTCTTTCTTTCTTTCTTTCTTTCTTTCTTTCTTTCTCACTGTCTCTCTATCTATCTTTCTATAGAGAGATAGAAGATAGAAAGTGTTAGAGAGACAGAGGTAAATAATAAGAGAGAGAGAGAGAAATGGTTGATTATTAAATTACTGTCCAGCTTTCTGGAGAGTTCTCTGAGGTCTGTTGGGTATAAACTCTCTCTCTATTTCTCTCTCTCTTGTTTCCAGTATAAGAGAATATACAGTTTCACTTGACTGAAAAACCAAAACATGAGAAACTGAAAGAGAGAAATAAAGAGAGAGAGAGATAGATAGAGAGTTCTCCCGATGGTGAAAAATGCATGAGGACTTTGGAGAGATTGGGACCAGTGGATGTATTTTTCATCCTCTCTGCGCTCGATGTATATTTAATGGCTGGTGCCAGGCGGTGGGTGACCTGGCATGGGGGCTGTTAGCAGGTTCTCCTGTGTTCTCCTGTGTGGATGTATGGAGGTTCCGGGTGGGGCCGGGCGGGGGAGCTGCACCCTACCGTGGCATACAGGAGGTCATCGGCCCCCGAGTGTCAGACCCCTCCAGTCCGGCCTCATGATTAAAGAGTTTGTAGGCGGTGGGCCCGGACCACCCTCTCTCCCGGGCTGCGGGGGGCGCTGTGCGTTTAGCTCATTAAGTTAGTGGTGATGAGCTGCTCTGCCCATCAATTTCAACATCAAAACCAGCGGGAAAGTGCTCATGCAGCGACACGCCGTTCCCCGGGGGAAGTGTGGAGGAGTGTGGGGGGCTCCAGACGAGTCGAGTGCACTGTAAAAAACAAAAGTAGCAGATTCTATATGGTGATCCTGGGGCCACCATATATAATCTGCTGTATTTATGTTTTAATTTGCTTTTAAGTGGTTGATATAATGTTGATAGTTGGTTTTTTACATAAATGGTGTTGCTGTGGTGTGTTCAGTGGTTGTTTTGGTGTTCTAAGTGGTTATTAGGGTGTTTCTTGATTGCCTCTATGGTATCCCACTTGGTTGCTATGGGGCGCTTTAAGGCTGTTGCAGAGTTTTACTAAAGTGTTGCTTGATTGCGGCTATGGTATTTCAGTTGGTTTATATAGTGTGATATGTGGATGTTGTCTTGTTTCAAGTGGTTGCTGTAGGTTGTTGTGACATTAAAAGTGGTTGTTAGGGTGTTGCTGTAGGTTGTTGTGAAGTTTGAAGTGGTTGTTAGGCTGTTGGTGGTTGTTGCAGAGTTTTACTAATGTGTTGCTTGACTGCTATACTAGCGATACTATGGTATACCAATTGGTTGATATGGGTTGCTATGTGGTTATTGTGGTGTTTCAATTGGTTGCTGTAGGTTGTTGTTGTGGTTTTTATGGTGTTGATTTTGTTTGATTGTCTCTATAGTATCCCACTTGCTTGCTATGGGGTGCTTGGTGGTTGTTGCAGAGTTTTACTAAGGTGTTGCTTGATTGTCACTATGGTATCCCAGTTGGTTGGTATGTGTTGCTATGTGGTTATTGTGGTGTTTCAATAGGTTGCTGTAGGTTGTTGTTGTAGAGTTTAAAGTGGTTTTTAGGGTGTTGATTTGGTCTGATTGCTGCTATGGTATCCCACTTAGTTGCTATGGGGCGCTTTAAGGGTGTTGCAGAGTTTTGCTAGAGTGTTGCTTTATTGCCGCTATGGTATTCCAGTTGGTTGATATGGGGTGCTATGTGGTTGTTGTGGTGTTTCAACTGTAGGTTGTTGTTGTGGAGTTTGGAAAGGCTGTTAGGGTGTTGATTGATTGCTGCTAAGGTGTCACAATTGCTTGCTATGGGGTGCTTGGTGGTTGTTGCAATGTTTTACTAAGGTGTTGCTTGATTGCCGCTATGGTATCCCAGTTGGTTGATATGTGCTGCTATGTGGTTATTGTGGTGTTTCAATTGGTCGCTGTAGGTTGTTGTTGTAGAGTTTAAAATGATTTTTAGGGTGTTGATTTGGTCTGATTGCTGCTATGGTATCCCACTTAGTTGCTATGGGGCGCTTTAAGGGTGTTGCAAAGTTTTGCTAGAGTGTTGCTTTATTGCCACTATGGTATTCCAGTTGGTTGATATGGGGTCCTATGTGGTTGTTGTGGTGTTTCAACTGTAGGTTGTTGTTGTGGTGTTTGGAGTGGCTGTTACGGTGTTGATTGATTGCTGCTAAGGTATCCCAATTGGTTGCTATGGGGTGCTTGGTGGTTGTTGCAGAGTTTTGATAGGGTGTTGCTTGATTGCCGCTATGGTATCCCATTTGGTTGTTATGAGGTGCTTGGTTGTTGTTCTGGAGTTTTAATAGGGTGCTTCCAGATTGCTGCAATGGTATATCAGTTGGTTGCTATGGGGTGCTTGATGGTTGTTGTGGAGTTTCAAGCAGTTGCTGCAGTGTGGCTGTATGTTGCTGTTGATTGCTGCTATGGTATTCTAGTTGGTAGCACTGTTTTTTTTTACAGGCCTGCTACAATACAAGAGTCTTTTTATTGTTAGCTACCATGTTTTTAAGACTGTGTACAAAAATGAACAGGTTCTTGTTGGATGCACTGTGTTTTTCAATGGGCAAATACATCTAGCTTATATAGTAAAAATGATGCATAAAAAAGTTCTTATTATTGGTTAAGTAAGTTAAGGATCACTAGATGGTGTCAAAATAATATAGATGTAATTTTTGTGTTTTTTGTTTTTACCGGAATCTCTTTGCTCTTCTTATTAATATGTAATCTTAATTTGCACGCAGTGTATTCCTGTGCTTGTGTTCTCACTACAGTATTTTGTGACACAAACGAAAAATCAGGCTTTTATGTTGGGTTATTGCCCCCTAAGACTGGAGCAGCATTAGCACTGCTGGTCCGTGGGGCTCCTCATTGTGATGTGTTTTCACTGAGAACAAAAACGCGAGCCAAATGCTGAAATGTTAACACTCAAATACACTCTCTCCACAATGAGGACAGTTCAAATGCGACGCACGCTTTCATCCGCAATTACAGCACTTTACTGGTGAAAGCGCTGTTATCACAGTCGGACTGAGCAATTACTTTGACAGTTGTAACAGTTTGGGGGTTTTGTGAATGCAGGTAGTAGAAACACACGTGACCCTCCACAAATTACAGCACAAATGGCAACCAAACAGCGCTAGTAAATACCTTTTTTATCTTGTATATTTAACAAATGAATCATGAATAGAGTATTTAAAATGCTTTATATTTATGGTGCTAGCTGCTGCATATAGCATAGCATATATATTTTTTGCATATATAACACATTAGTTTTCACATTAGTGATTTTGCTATTCATAGGTATATATTTGAGTAAAATGAAGATTGTTTTTTTTTATTCTATAAACTACGAACAACATTTTTCCCAAATTCCAAATACAAATATTGTCATTTAGAGCATGTATTTGTAGGAAATGTGAAATGGCTGGAATAACAAAAATGATGCAGAGCTTTCAGAAAACAAGTTTTAAAAGGTCAGAAATCAATATTTGGTGGAATTATCCTGGTTTTTCATCACAGTTTTCATGCATCTTGGCATGTTCTCCTCCACCAGTCTTACACACTGCTTTTGGATAACTTTATGCCTTTACTCCTGGTGCAAAAATTCAAGCAGTTCAGCTTGGTTTGATGGCTTGTGATTAGGTGCTTTCTTATTTTTTATTTTTTTCCAGAGCTGTATATTTTTGCATTATTTTAGAGTAGTCTTTATTTATAATAATGACTGTTCTCTTAAAAAATAAAAGACAAGGATCAGTACAGTACAGATACAGTATAGAGCAGCCAATCAGAACTGAGCTCAGTCTTAAAGGAACAGTAAGAGGAGCAGCCTGTTTATTTCTAAGGGATAATAAAACTCTGCCACACAGATGTTAGAAAGGACCTTTAAGGACATATAATTTATACAAGAGAAATGTGGGAGATGGGCCCTTTAATGTTTTCATTTTCTGCTCTGTTAAAAACACACACACACACACACACGCAGGAGGTCCGGAAGCCGCCACACACTGTATGTAATGTTAATGACCTGACCCTTTAGAGCTCTACAGGTGAGCTCTGCTGAATATCAGTCAGCCTCCCAAAACATCAGTAATGATCCTCATTATTCTAATCAGGAGAAAGAGAGAGAGAGAGAGAGAGAGAGAGAGAGAGAGCGAGAGAGGAAGGTATGAGACAGAGAGAGAATGAGAGATAGAGAGAGAAAGAGAGAATTCAGGGAAAAGAGATAGAAGAAGAGACAGAAAGATATGCTAGTGTTAGAAAATTGCAAATGAATAAGACAAAATAAAAGCTCTCTCTCTTACACACACACACACACACACACACACACACACACTCACAGGGTGGCTCATGTGCACCTGGTCCCTGTCATGGATATGCATCAAATCTTGTCCTGTCTGATAGAATTTTGATAGAGCTACTTATCTGCTGTGTGTGTGTGTGTGTGTGGGTGTATGTGTGTGTGTGTATGTTTGTGTGTGCGTGTGTGTGTGTGTGTGTGTGTGTGTGTGTATGTTTGTGTATGTGTGTGTGTGTGTGTTGGATGTTCTTGCTGGCTTTAGATGAGGTTGATATGTTTAGATATTGTTCCAGGGTTTAGATGTTTCAGCTAGGTTCAGATGTTCTTGCTAGGTTTAGATGTTCTGGCTTGTTTTAGACATTCTGGCTAAGTTTAGATGTTCTTGCTGGGTTTATAAGATATTGTTGGGTTTACATGTTCTGGTCAGGTTTAGATGTTCTTGCTGGGTTTAGATATTCTGTCTAGGTTTAGATGTTCTTTCTGAGTTTAGATGTTATTGAGCGTTTTGGATGTTCTGGTCAGGTTTAGATGTTCTGGTCAGGTTTAGATGTTTTGGTGAGGTTTAGATGTTTTGGTGAGGTTTAGATGTTTTGGTTAGGTTTAGGTGTTCTTGCTGGGTTTGGATGTTCTGGTCAGGTTTAGATGTTTTGGTCAGGTTTAGATGTTTTGGTGAGGTTTAGATGTTCTTGCTGGGTTTGGATGTTCTGGTCAGGTTTAGATGTTCTGGTCAGGTTTAGATGTTTTGGTGAGGTTTAGATGTTTTGGTTAGGTTTAGGTGTTCTTGCTGAGTTTGGATGTTCTGGTCAGGTTTAGATGTTTTGGTCAGGTTTAGATGTTCTGGTCAGGTTTAGATGTTCTGGTCAGGTTTAGATGTTCTGGTCAGGTTTAGATGTTCTGGTCAGGTTTAGATGTTTTGGTTAGGTTTAGGTGTTCTTGCTGGGTTTGGATGTTCTGGTCAGGTTTAGATGTTCTGGTCAGGTTTAGATGTTTTGGTGAGGTTTAGATGTTTTGGTTAGGTTTAGGTGTTCTTGCTGGGTTTGGATGTTCTGGTCAGGTTTAGATGTTTTGGTCAGGTTTAGATGTTTTGGTGAGGTTTAGATGTTCTTGCTGGGTTTGGATGTTCTGGTCAGGTTTAGATGTTCTGGTCAGGTTTAGATGTTTTGGTGAGGTTTAGATGTTTTGGTTAGGTTTAGGTGTTCTTGCTGGGTTTGGATGTTCTGGTCAGGTTTAGATGTTTTGGTCAGGTTTAGATGTTCTGGTCAGGTTTAGATGTTCTGGTCAGGTTTAGATGTTCTGGTCAGGTTTAGATGTTCTGGTCAGGTTTAGATGTTTTGGTTAGGTTTAGGTGTTCTTGCTGGGTTTGGATGTTCTGGTCAGGTTTAGATGTTCTGGTCAGGTTTAGATGTTCTGGTCAGGTTTAGATGTTTTGGTTAGGTTTAGGTGATCTTGCTGGGTTTGGATGTTCTGGTCAGGTTTAGATGTTCTGGTCAGGTTTAGATGTTTTGGTGAGGTTTAGATGTTCTTGCTGGGTTTAGATATTCTTGCTCGGTTTAGATGTTCTTGCTGAGTTTAGATGTTATTGAGCATTTTGGATGTTTTTGTTGGGTTTAGATGTTCTTGGTGGGTTTAAATGTTCGGGTCAGGTTTAGATGTTCTTGCTGGGTTTAGATGTTCTGGTTGTGTATGGATGTTATGAGTATGTTTAAAGTTTCATTTAAACGCAGAGAAAGAAGTGAAGAAAGAGAGAAGAAATGCATCCATTAAAATTAGATTAAGAGAGAGGAAGAAAAGGGAGGATGAGAGAATGAGGGTGAAAGAGAAACAGAGAACGTGAGAGAGGGAGCACGAGAAAGAGTGAGAGACAGAGAAAAAGAGAGAGAAAAAGAGTGTGAGAGAGTGACAGACAGAGAAAGAGAGGGAAAGAGAGAAGGATAGACACAGAGAGAAAGAAAGTGAGAGAAAAAAGCAGAAATATAAGGTGATAAAGTGATAAGAAGCAGGAGAAGATGCAGTAGAGCATGTGAGAGAAGAGGATGGATAAAGAGTGATGGTGTGGTATGTGTTAATAGAGAGAGAGAGGGAGAGAGGGAGTGAGTGGGCGGGGCTTTGGCGGGTTTCTTTAATAGTGGGTAATAAAGCCGTGCTGTGAATGAAAATCTTTAGGCTCAGTCTTTCATTATCCGCAAGTGTGATTAATAGAGAGGACACTCACACATCACTCGCACACACACACACACACACACACACACACACACATCCCTCACACACACACACACACACACTCTCACACACATCCCTCACACACACACACACACACACTCTCACACACATCCCTCACACACACACACACACACACTCTCACACACATCCCTCGCACGCACACACACACACTCACTCGCTCGCAGTAAGCAGGCAGCCACACCCATGCAGGCTTAAACTGGCACTTTTCCAGCATGCACACAAACATGCACACGCTCTTCCTGAATGAAAGCCGGTTCCTCTGTTCGTTCCGGCTCAGTGTGGCTGCTGTCTCGGGCTCTGGACGCTCTCTTTCTCTCCTCTTTCTTTATTTTTGGGTTTACAATCTCTCTATCTCCCTCAGTCCTCCCTCCCCTCCCTCATTCTGCTTCAAGCTGTGAATTATTGATGAATGGAGCTCCGTAATGCAGCCCAATAAAACCGAGAGAGAGAGAGAGAGAGATGTAAATGAATGTTGATTTCAGAGACTGAATGAAACACTGCTTCATGAACCAGCATGCCTGCAGAAATAACAGTTATATTCATTGATCTATTGATGTATATAGGGATGCACGATATATCGTTTAAGCATCGTCATTGCGATGTGTGCATGTGCTTCAGTCACATCGCAGGACGTGCAGTGTCACTTAATACAATTAAATCGAACACGTCATGTTAGAGTGTTTTGATTCTTGAAACAAGAAGGAGATACACAGCGCTGTCTCTGTGTCTGTGTGATTGACAGGCTGCTGCTGCCTGAGAAGTACGAGGGGTAGTGGGGAGCACGAGGGGGAAGGCAGGAGTAAACACGAGTAAACCACATGACCTCCATCCACATGGTTGGGCACGTGCTTTTAAACGCACATGTTGAAAGCTGTGCACCTCAGTTCAGCACAGTTTTGCGCAAATATTTCCAGTTACAGCTAAATTCATGCTTTTAATCCCAGAAAAATGCTCTTTTTTAATTTTTAAAAAGCCACTTCAATACCTAATTAAAGGGCCGATTAATGTTCTTTTGCTGTTTTCTTCAGATTTTAAGTGCTCTGCGCTGACTTAGCTCTTGATCGGTCCAGACGCAAGACATCATGGGCCCTGCATTATTTAATACCGCAATATATATTGTCTATATATATATGTATATATAATGTAATCTGTTATATAAGTCTCATTCTCAGCACTGCGGTGACTGTACTGACATGGTAGTGGTAAGTGAAGCAGCTGTGACAGTGAGGTGTTTAAAAACACCAGCAGTACTGCTGTGTCTAAGTCCCTCATGACCCACCACCCAAATAATGACCCAACACCCAAACAGTCAATAATGGCTGGTGTGGTGCAGTGGATAACACCGCTCCCTGCCAGTGAGATACAACATCATGTGGGAGACTCAGGAGACCTTCTCATTCAAAGTTTTTTCTTTATTTCTTTATTTAATTGATTTTTTTACATTTGTTGATTAATATTGAAGACATAAAAAACAATAAAAGGACACATGTGGAATTACGTAGTAAACAGTAAAAAAATGTTTGTCCTCCACAATCCCCTGATCTAAACCTGATCAACTGAGCTGGAGCTTCACAGCCTGAAGGAAAAGCAGCAACTATTGTTCAGCACCTCCAGGAACTCCTTTAATACGCTGAGAAAAATATTCCAGGATTAAATACCAATACTTCAGAGCTGAAACCCGCGGTTATGGCGGCGCGTTAACACGCAGCGGCCGCTCCGGGTCCGTTAAATGGTGCTTTTGTGTTACTATTTGGAACGTCTGTTCCCTTGACAATAAACTGGACTACATCCGACTCCAGCGAACTACCCAGCGTGAGTTCACAGACTGCTGTGTTTTGGTTTTTGTGGAATCGTGGCTTAACGACAACATTCCGGACAGCGCCATTCAGCTAGCCGGGCTAACCGCGTTCAGAGCCGATAGAAGCGCGGCTCTATCCGGGAAGACCCGCAGTGGAGGCGTGTGTGTTTACATCAACACGGAATGGTGTAACAACGCTGTGACTGTCGCCAAACACTGCTCTCTGCTGGTGGAGTTCCTGATAGTCAAGTGCAGACCTTTTTATTTAGTACGGTAGTTCTCCGCCGTGCTAATAGCTGCTGTCTACATTCCACCCAGCGCTAGCATTGGTGCTAATGCTAAAGAGGCTCTGTGTGAACTCTATCGGACTATCAGCAATCTGCAAAACAAACACCCAGACGGACTGTTTATTATCGCCAGAGATTTCAACCACGCAAATCTCAAGTCAGTGCTCCCTAAATTCCACCAACATGTGAACTTTGCAACGAGAGGAGCGAGCGCGTTGGATCTTGTTTACACAAACATCCCCAGCGCGTACCGGGCGGAGCCCCGCCCTCACCTCGCTTTCTCGGATCACATGTGTGTTTGGCTGACACCAACATACACACCACTCATCAGACGCTCCAGACCAGTTCAGAAGCAGGTGAAAACCTGGCCGGCAGGCTCCATCTCTGCCCTTCAGGACTGTTTTGAGTGCACTGCATGGGACATGTTTAGGGAGGCTGCTACTGAAGGCGATTCTGTTGATTTGGAGGAGTATGCAGCATCAGTCACTGGCTACATCAGCAAGTGTATTGATGATGTCACTGTCTCCAAGACCATCACCACACGCCCAAACCAGAAGCCTTGCATGACTGCTGAGGTACGTGCGCTGCTGAGGACCCGCGACTCCGCCTTCAGAGTGGGTGACAAGGTGGCCCTGAGGAAAGCGAGAGCCGACCTGTCAAGAGCTATCAGAGTGGCAAAGCACGCACACGCCCAGAGAATCCACAGCCACTTCAAGGACACGGGTGACTCGCGGCGCATGTGGCAGGGCATCCAGGCAATAACCAACTACAGGACAATGCCACCGTCCTGTGAACGCGATGCCTCCCTCCCTGATGCCCTAAACAACTTTTATGCACGGTTTGAGGCACTGTCCCAACGTGCCTCAAGTCCACCACCATCGTCCCCGTGCCGAAGAAGTCCACAGTGTCCTGCCTCAATGACTACCGTCCCATTGCACTTACACCCATCATCATGAAGTGCTTCGAGAGGCTAGTCATGAGGAACATCAAGACACAACTGCCCTCTTCACTGGACCCCCTGCAGTTTGCGTATCGTCCCAATCGCTCCACGGACGATGCCATCACCACCACCCTTCATCTCTCCCTCACCCACCTGGAGAAGAAGGACACTTACGTCAGAATGCTGTTTATAGACTTCAGTTCAGCATTCAACACCATCATCCCACAGAACCTCACCAGGAAGCTAAGCTCGCTCGGCCTCAACACCCCCCTCTGCAACTGGATCCTGGACTTTCTGACGGGGAGACCCCAGTCAGTCCGGTTCGGGGGCAGCACCTCCAGCACCATCACACTGAACACGGGGGCCCCCCAGGGCAGTGTCCTGAGTCCTCTGCTGTTCACCCTGCTGACTCATGACTGTGCTGCAAAACACAGTTCTAACAGCTTTATCAAGTTCGCCGATGATACAACAGTGCTGGGTCTCATCACCAAAGGCGACGAGTCAGCATACAGAGAGGAGGTGCAGCGGCTGACAGACTGGTGTACAGTCAACAACCTTCACCTGAATGTGGACAAGACAAAGGAAATGGTTGTTGACTTCAGGAGAGCACAACACACCCACTCTCCACTCAACATCGACGGGTCCTCTGTGGAGATTGTTAAGAGCACCAAGTTCCTTGGTGTCCACTTAGCAGATAACCTCACCTGGACCCTGAACACCAGATCTACAGCCAAGAAAGCCCAGCAGCGTCTCTACTTCCTCCGGAAGCTGAGAAAGGCCCGTCTCCCTCCACCCATCCTCACACTCTTCTATAGAGGGACCATTGAGAGCATCCTGAGCAGCTGCATCACTGCCTGGTTTGGGACCTGCACCGTATCTGACCGCAAGACCCTCCAGCGTATTGTGAGGACAGCTGAGAGGATCATCGGCGTCTCTCTCCCCTCCATCACGGACATTTACACCACCCGCAGCATCCGCAAAGCAACCAGCATTGTGAATGACCCCACTCATCCCTCACACGAACTGTTCTCCCTCCTGCCTTCGGGAAGAAGGTACCGCAGCATCCGGTCCAGCACAACCAGATTCTGCAACAGCTTCTACCCCAAGCCATCAGACTCCTTAACTGCAGAGACTGAACTGATGGTTTTTCTGTACATGCACACACACTCTCACCCCACTTGCCCCAGAAAATGGAAAGCACTAAAAACCCTACTACCTCACTGGACTCTATTGCACACTGTGTAATAGAGTAATTACTACCTCACCTGGTCCTTTTTGCGCACTGCAAAATTTGCACACTGTCTTGTTATTTATTATTCTTTGTCTGTATGGTGTTGTATTGTCTGTCTGCACTTTTGTACTGTTGCACTATTGTTCTGTCTACACTGTGTTTATGTGCACCATGGTCCTTGGAGGAACGTTGTTTCGTTTCACTGTGTACTCTGTATATAGCTGAAATGACAATAAAAACCACTTTGACTTTGACAATCTCTGTCCTCAAAGATAAATGTGCTACTTGGAAGAATCTGAAGTATAAAACCTTTTCTGATTTGTTTACTAAATAATTCTGCTTGTATTCCTGATTAGCTTTAATATAGTCATCAGTATTAAATGTACAATGAAAAAATGATAAAAAAGAAAACAAAACACATTGATTAAGAAGAGGTGTGTCCAAACCTTTGACTGGTACTGTATACAAATATTGAATAATCAAATATCAGTATGCTGTATATCAGTATCTCTGCATATCTCTGCCCATTTTGCTTTCAGTAATGTGAGCATTGCATCACTGGTCCAATCAGCACTGAGAGCTAAGCTCTTTTGACAATGTCACAATTTGCGTCACAGTGCTAAAGCCGCATGTGTGATGGATTTCAGCACCATCTGTAGCGGACTGCTCCCAGCCACTCTCCCCTCAGGGGCCAGGCGGCTGCCGCTGCTGCTGCGGACAGATCTTACGTCTCATTCAGTACCAGTCACCAGCAGCAGTGGACAGCACCCCAAATACTCGCACATTTCAGAATCAGTCAGAGTGGACAGCACCCAACCATACTCTCACGTTTCAGCACCAGTCACAGTGGACATCACCCCAACACTCCATACTCTCACATTTCAGCACCAGGCACAGTAACCAGCACCCCAATACTTCATACTCTCACATTTCAGCACCAGTGAGAGTGGACAGCACCCCAATACACCATACTCTCAAATTTCAGCACCAGTCACAGTGGACAGCACCCCAATACACCATACTCTCAAATTTCAGCACCAGTCACAGTGGACAGCACCCCAATACACCATACTCTCATATTTCAGTACCAGCCAGAGTGGACAGCGCCCCAATACTCCAATACTCCATATTTTTAGCAATTAAGTAAGCAATTATTATTTTTATCCTTTAAAAAGCGCAGGCTAGTACAGTAGGAAACTTTTTAAAAACAATTTTATATTTATAGTAATTATACTTATATTTATATTTATATTATATTTTCTTAGTCAGTTTTATGAGGTAGAGTTATCTGGATTTCAGTTAACAGCTGTGCTGAACTGTTGTGAAGAGGTAGAGTTGGTAAACAGTGAATAGCTCTATTTGAGTAATGCTCTAATCCAGATTATAACTACTCAACTAAGTAAAAAAAAATCTTTAAGAAATGAAAATCAGCAAATTTAGAAACAAATTCAAGAACTTAAAAAATGTAAGTGTGCTCAAGTGTAGTCTCAAAGACCATCAAAAATGTTATGATGAAACTGGCTCTCATCAGGACCATGGACCACGGCAGTTAAGTAAGACCAAGATTTACCTCTGTTGCCCAGGATAAGTTAATCAGAGTTACCAGCCTTGGTGACTCTTAAGTTTACTACATGATTCATTTAATATAAGAATAAAAAGCGCAGGCTAGTACAGTATACAACTTTTTAAAAACAATTTTGATCATCTGAATTATGTAAATATTGTTTATTATTATCATTATTGTCAAAATACAGAAATAATTGAGGTTTTGTTTTATGTCAGTATCGCACGCCCCTAGTCATAAGTTACAGAACATGCTTATAGCACTTATATTATATTCCAATTTTGCCAGATATAACATTTTTCAGCTGTGAAAATCGATACTGGACATGTTGTAATAATAATAATATCAGCACAGTAAATGGATTAATAATTTTTTAAATAATAATTGTGTATCTGGTGTTGATGCTGTCAGTGAGCTGTTAATCACCCTAACCTGGTTGATCAGGCTGAGAGCTGTGAGAGGCTGGTGTCAGCGGTGCGGGTAAACAGTAGGGGGATTTCAGGCAGTAGAGCAGCACTAATGATGTGGAGCAGTGGGGGCACCGCCGTCACCCCGCTGGTCATTAGGCGTATCAGCACAGTGAGACAGCACTGACTGTACACAGGCTGATCCAGGCTGCTGGTGCTCTCAGACACGAGGACGGGGTCTTACACAAGCGCTCACCTGCTCCTCAGTCTGAGTGCTCTGTGTTAATTGTCTATTCTTCATGTGGCAAATTAGAAGCTTCACAACAGACAGTTCTTCAGAACTCCAGAGCCAAGCCACTGCTTTAGTGTGCAGATCAGTCACTGGAATGGTTTCAGTGCAGGCAAATTAACCGCCACCCATTGGAACCAGTCTCTGAGAACATGCTGTTAATTTTTTTTTTTTTTTTTTGCATTTTAAAGTTTCAGCAGCATCACCTGTAGAGCAACCAGACATCTCTGAGGACATTAAAGGGCCATTATCACAAAAAAACAACTAATTTCTTATGTGTCTGAGACAGAATTTTACATAATTATAGGGGAAATCAAATATTTATAGCATTAATAGTACTTGAAACATGATGTTTATACACTTTGGAGACACAAATCTAATTAATATTAGTTCTTAATTTGTATGATTTTTTACATTATAGATTTATATTAAAGACTTTAATATTAAAAAAAACTATAAAATAAACACATATGCAGTTAGCTAGTAGACAAAAAAAGGTGTTTGGCCTTTACAAATACCTGAGTTGGAGCGCAGAGTGAAGAAAAAGCAGCTGCTTTTTGTATTTTAAGCATTTTTATTAAGTATAGCATGTTTTTCCATTTCCACTGCAGTAGTTATAACATTCATTTAGTATTTAATATATGATTTACAGGCCGTGTATGAGAACTATGCTCACAAAATCAGCATGGTTTCAAATTTTGACACACAGCTGAAGTAAATTAATTATGAGAATAGCACTACTGAGGTTATTAGGGCAAAAAAGTAAATACATTTAGCAGAATTGCACTGCTGTTATGATCTGTTATGATTAGAATAGCAGTGCTGGGGAACTTTTACGATTAGAATAGCACTGCGGAGGAACATTTACGATTAGAATAGCACTGCTGGGGAACATTTATGATTAGAATAGCACTACTAGGTAACATTTATGAATAGAATAACACTGCTGAGGAACATTTATGGGTTAAATAGCAGTTCTGAGGAGCATGTATGATTGGAATAGCACTGCTGAGGATCATTTATGACTTGAATATCACCACTGAGGAACTTTTATGATTAGAATAGCACTGTTGGGGCAAATGAATGAAACCAAAATATCACTCTTGAGGATCAATGATTAGTTATGCCTCTTAGGTACATGTATATTTAGAATCGCACTGCTGAGGTAAATGTATGTATAGAGTTGCTGCTTTTTTATTGAATGAATAAGTAAGGCTTCATAAAAGAGTAGTGTTTTATCTTATGTTTAATCTGTTCTTTCCCTCTCTCTCTCTCTCTCTCTCTCGGTGCAGACTGTGCGTCATGGCTTCCCTTACCAGCCCACTTGTCTGACGTTTGATCCCGTGCAGAAGATCCTGGCCATCGGCACTCGCTCCGGAGGAGTGCGAATGTATCCTTTTCCTGCTGGTTTTCCCCCCGCAGGGCTTTAAATTCGCTTCCTGCACTCGGAATGTCCTGTCTGGGCATCCGTACTGAGAGAAAGTATGGACTGTATAAGGGGGGAGGAGTCTGGCTGGAGGTAGGAGATCAATGCTGTGCTGTGCTTTCATACACTGGATTTAAATGTCTTTCTGCGGCCTAGTGCTGAGCGAATGAGAGAAAGAGAGAGAGAGAGAGAGAGAGAGAGAGCGAGAGAGATCTTGGAATACTTATTAGAATGACTGTGATTACAGTACTGTAATTCTGTTCTCTTATAATCCTTTAATATTTTTAAAAAACACTGACTAATTCTTTAAAGGGTTAAATCCTCAATGTTTTACTGTATAATTTAATTTAGTTTTATTTTATTCTATAAATAATACGAAAAAAAAGGCAGAAGAAGACAAATCCTATGGAAATACATTATCTGAAGGAAGCACAGAATACTTGTGCAACTGAATGTGTGAAAACAAAGGATGAAAAAATTACAAATAGATAAGTGTAGGTCAGTATAGCTGTGGGTTACAACTTAGTTACTTGTCCTAAAGGAGTGTATGCTGCAGTTTGGTGGCTGACGGGCAAATAAAACGACAATGAATAGGAGTGAATGAAAGGAACAAGGGATGAAAAATGACAAATAGATGAGTGTGGGTCAGTATGGCTGTGGATTAGAACTTAAAAACCTGTCCTTAAGTAGTGTATGCAGATTGGTGGCTGTCAAGCAAATCAAATTCTTGACCTTGGCCTTAGACAACAATGAATAGAGGTGAATATGAGGAACGAGGGGGGATGAAAAAATAATGAATAGAAGAGTGTGGGTCAGTATGGCTGTGGATTAGAGCTTTGTTACTTGTTCAGAAGAAGTGTATGCAGTTTGGTGGCTGTCGGGCAAATGAAACTCTAGACATTAGCTATGAACGAAAGTGAATAGGAGTGAATGTGAAGAAAGAGGGATGAAAAAATGATGAGTGTGGGTCAGTATAGCTGTGGATTAGAATTTAAGAACCTGTCCTGAAGGAGTGTATGTAGTTGGGTGCTGAATGAACTTTAGGACTTTGCCATGGACAAAAGTGAAAAGGAGTCAATGTAAGGAATGAGGGATGAAAAAATTACAAATAGATGAGTGTGGATCAGTATGGCTGTGGATTAGAATTTAAGAACCTTTCCTGAAGGAGTGTATGCAGTTTGGTGGCTGTCAGGCAAATGAAATGACAATGAATAGGAGTGAATGAAAAGAACCATGGATGAAAAATGACAGACAGATGAGTGTGAGTCAGTATGGCTGTCTATTAAAACTTAGTTACTTGTCCTAAAGGAGTGTATGATGCAGTTTGGTTGCTGACGGGCAAATGAAATGAGAATAGAAAGAAGTGAAAGTGAAGAATAAGGGATGAAAAAACTACAAATAGATGAGTGTGGATCAGAATGGCTGTGGATTAGAACTTAAGAACCTGCCCTGAAGATTTATATGCAGTTTTGTGGCTGTCGGACAAATCAAATTCTAGACATTGACCATAGACGACAATGAATAGGGTTGAATATTGTCACTGTCCAATGAAAAAACACTCCAAAACAGTAACTTTACAGGAGAGAGAAAAAACCTTGTAAACTTTCAATGGAAGTCAATGTAAAAATATTTTATTTCAGGTCATTTTGAAGAGTTTCTATTGGTCCGTTCATTAAGAAATTTTGGCACAGTGTAAGGGACAGTTTGCCTGTTCAAATTAGGTAGTAAACTTAAGTGTTTTTCATAGGACAGCGACGATATGAGGAAAGAGGGGGGGATGAAAAAATTACAAATAGATGAGTGTGGGTCAGTTTGGGCATGAATTAGAGCTTTCTTACTTGTCCTGAAGGAGCGTATGCAGTTGGGTGGCGAATAAACGCTAGGTCTTGGCCATGGAAAAAAGTGAGAAGGAGTGAATATGAATGGGAAGCACTAGGGATGAAAAAAATACAAATAGATGAGTGTAGGTCAGTATGGCTGTGGATTAGAACTGTGTTACTTGTTCTGAAGGAGTGTATGCAGTTGGGTGGCTGTCGGGCAAATGAAACTCTAGAGACTGACAATGGACGACAATGAATAGGAGTGAATTGGAAGAACAAGTGATGAAAAAATGACAAATAGATGAGTGTAGATCAGTATGGCTTAAATTTAAGAACCTGTTCTGAAGGTGCGTATGCAGTTTGGTGGCCAATGAACTCCAGGGCTTGACCTTGGGCAAAAGTGAAAAAAAAAAAGACTTTAAAAAATAAACTATATACAACCAAATTCACGCAATCCATGGTACCTGCACATGTGACACCACAATCTCTATATTAAAGTTGATGGTGTGTCTGATTTAATGCTCTGTGAGTTTTCTGGCCTTTATCTATAAATCAGTGCCGCTCAGAACATTACATTTGCTCAGAGGCCCATCTGTCTCTGGATGATGGGACATAATAGACAGGGTTGTGACCCCATTAGAGGTGAAGGAAAAGTGGGCGGGCAGTACTCAGGTCAAGGTGAGGCTTATGGAGCTTTGGAGGACACTCTGTATCTTCAGCATTAAGAGTTTGAGCAGCATTACTGTTTTATGCAATTATTAAATGCTGTAGAACAAATTTAAAAATGCGTAATTTTGCCTGAACCTGTATGGTCTTTGCAGAATTGCAGAACAGTTGATTCTAAAGCAGGTAAACCCAAGAATAAAGGAAAATATGTAAATAAATAAACACACTGCTCCTTGTTCAGGATTGAACTCATGTTGTCAGTGATGTGGTCAAATACACTCCCGCCCCCACCCCGGCTAGTGAATTGGGACACGGCCGGGAAAAAAACACACTTATAAGGAGATAGGGAGCCCCAGAATGGGAAGAAACTAAAGTTGCGCCGAGCACGACAGAGAAACAGGGGAGGAATGTAAACAAAAGCTCAACAGAGAAGCATTTTACTTATTTAGCAGCAGTTTTAAAAAAAAGACGCAGTGGCCTCCAAAGCTCCATAAGTGTCCTCCAAAGCTTCATAAGCCTCACCTTGACCTGAGTACTGCCCGCCCACTTTTCCTTCACCTCTAATGGGGTCACAACCCTGCCTATTATGTCCCATCATTCAGAGACAGATGGGCCTCTGAGCAAATGTAATGTTCTGAGCAGCACTGATTTAGTGGCTGACTTCACATGTATCAGAGGAGGCATGTGCTAGTTTTCACCCTCCTGGTGTGTTGGGGCATCACTAATGATAGTTCTAATGAGTGGGTTGGGTAATTGGTCGTGTAAATTGGAAGAATGCCTTTAGTGTTCGCCTGTTTTCGTTTTTTCATTCGTTCTCAGGCTCCGTATCTCCTTATAAGGACGATTTTTCCTGGCCACGTCCCAGTTCACTAGCTGGGGCAGCGGTAGTGTATTGGGCCGCGACCCTGACAACACGGGTTTGATCCTGCGTGAGGAGCTGTGTGTTTATTTATTTATCTTTTTCTTCCTTTGTTCTTGGGTTTACCTTCTTTGAGATTAACTGTTCTGCGATTGGGCTGGGCTGGAGAGCTATTATTCTGTAGCACTCCATCCCATTACACTTTATTTTACCTGTGGCCCGCCACGTAAGGACTTGAAAAATATCTGATTTTCGACCCCTGCCATAGTATCTATATTATACTATACCATAGTATCTATACTATACTATACCATAGTATCTATACTATACTATATATAGTATCTATACTACCTGAGTGATGCATTACTTACATAACTGCCAGTGTTAAAGGCTATAAGAGCAAGTTACTGATTTCTCAGCTGCTGTATGGCTTTATGTTGACTGTATTTGACATTACTACTCAAACACTAATGCAAGACTGTTTCAGATTTGTTTCTTTTCCTCTCTCTCTCTCTCTCTCTCTCTCTCACAGTAGAGCGGTATATTTAGTCCTTGTTCAGCGCTGTGTATCGATCGGAAATGCCCCAAGTTAAACATTCACACTGCAGTATTGATTGTCAGCTCCTCCGGCCACTCAGTGTACGAACTGTCTGCAAATCACTCCTATAGACAGATACAGAGTTTAGATAGCACTGGGTGTGTGGTACACAGTTTATGTTAGTGTCTTTCTCTCTATGTGTGTGTGTGTGTGTGTGTGTGTGTGTGTGTGTGTGTGTGCAGACACATTGAAACTTCTGCAAGGTTCATAAGGACAGAATCGAGCCCAGCCAGTGAGCTGCTAACACTCGCTTGGATAAAGAAGACAAAGGATCAAAACCCCTCAGCTAAATCAAGCCATATCAAACTCAATCAAATTACAGAGCCTCATTGTGGAGAGATAAGAGAGAGAGAGAGAGAGAGAGACTCAAAGCATGATACATCACACACACAAGAGCAATCAAAGCATCTCACTAAAGGAGCACTTCATCCTCAACTATTTGTCAAAACGCACAGCTCTCAGCACACCCTGCACATCTTACACAACCAAAGAACAGACAGATTAAAGCATATATAACATAGAAAACCAAGCCTTTTTAAAAAAGTACCCCCTGCAATTAAGCACCAATAAACTGACAGTGCAGCCCTGGAGTAATGCAAGAGTTAATGCACTTTTTAAGTCACATTTAGCAACACAGTAAGAGGTAACTTGCTCTTACAGCACATAAATAATTGAAAAGTAAAAAAAAAATGCATTAAAGCAAAATCGGGATAAGATTTCTGTGGGTAAAAACCTTCCTTTATCAGTTTAGTATTTTCATTTCACAACTACAAACATATTTACAAATATGACACTATATCATTTCTATTCAAGGCCATTTCTAAGCATTTTGGGCCATATCAAGGTAAATGCATTCATATTTTACTGACTGCAGGAATGTATGTACTATATATAAGCAAAAATTCAAATATTGTAAATGAAGCTAAAGCAGAAAAAAAACAACCAACCAACAAATCAACCAAACAAACAAGCAAGAAAATAAGTAAGTAAGTATTGAAGTAAGTAAGCAATTGGTTTATTCACCCATTAATAAATGCTCAAAATGCAGCACTGTACCCTTAAAGGCTGAAACAAGAGGCTTATTATTCAAGGATTAATCATAGTGTTTATTATTCAGTAAGCAGTGTGAATTATTATGTAATTAGTATTACTGGTACAAACATATGTCTTTGCCACAGATGGAGCTCATGGGAAATATTAAATATGTGAGAAATGCAGCATATGGGCTCTTTAAGTTCTGATGAACAGTGATTGAAATCAATGCTGCTTAGATTAAATGATAAGGAAAGAAGAGTGACTGTGGTGAGCATTACACTGCAGTTTATTTTATAAGTGTGTGTGTGTGTGTGTGTGCATGTACCTTACAGTACTCAGACTGCAGTGTAAGCTCAGGGCATCCTGTGTGTGTGTGTGTGTGTGTGCGTGTGTGCATGTACCTTACAGTACTCAGACTGCAGTGTAAGTTCAGGGCATCCTGTGTGTGTGTATGTGTGTGTGTGTGTGTTTGTGTGTGAGTGTGATGTAGTTCCTATAGCAGCATCGACCATAGAAAGGATTACTTTTCAACAGGAGGTGCATAATAGAATTGTGTGTGTGTGTGTGTATGAGAGAGGTGTGTGTGTGTGTGTGAGAGAGAGAGAGATAGAGGGTGAGAGAGAGTGTGTGTGTGTTCCTGTACAAGTAATCGAAGTGTGTTCTTCCAAGTGTTTGCTTGAGTTTCTCTGTCTGTCTACATGTGTGTGTGTGTGTGTGTGTGTGTGTGTGTTTGTGAGGTAATAGAATTCTCCTCTGTGATGGGCAGTCACTTCCCATCAGTGCGCACCAGTGGAAAAAAGGGAGATAGAGAGAGAGAGAGAAAAAGAAGAGGAAGAGAGAGGGCGATGGGAAAGTGTTCAAACAAAAAAGATGAGCAAGAGACTTTAAGGGAGAGAGGACGAGAGAGAAAGAGAGAGAGAAGGAGAAAAAAAGGATGGCAGAGGGTGGATGTGGTGAAGCGAGGTGAGTTGGTAGACGAGTGCAGGTGAGAGAGATAAAGCCGCATTGGGCGGAGTTTGGAAAGCCTTTCTGCAACCTCTTGCCACACACACACACACACGCACACACACACAGAGACATACCTATGCCCATGTGTCCATATACTCTCTTTGATTCGGTGTGTGTGTGTGTGTGAGAGAGAGAGAGAGAGAGAGAGAGAGAGAGGGCAAGTGTGTGTGTGTGTGTGTGTTTGAGCTGCTTTTATTGTCAGGCGCAGCACGTACTGAGTTCACTGCAGCCCGTGTCTAGTTAATGTCAGAATGATGGGGCAACACACAGACACACACACACACACACACACACACACACACACACTGTGTGTACCATGACAGATATCATGCTGCTGCCACTGCTGCTACTGTGTCTGTGTGTGTTTGTGTGTGTGTGTGAGAGAGAGAGAGAGAAAGAGAGAGAGAGAAAGAGTGACACTGAATGAGGTTGAGGCTTAGCTCTGGTCTTTTCACTTACAATAATTCTTCCAGCTCATTTATCTGCACTCGTTTATTACCTTCTTCTGTCCATCTCTCACCTTTCATCCCTATTAGTCCCTATTTATGGCCTGTATCTTAAAAAAAGTGTTTAAGAGACAGTCTATGTAGATGCTGCTAAAGTTCATAGATGACAAGTATGTAAGTATGTATAGTAAACTAAAACAGGCAAAAACAGTTTGATTATATTTATTGATTATTTATTATTTATTACCCAACACACTTACCTGCACTACCCCTATCACTTAACAAAAAAATAACAGGCCACTTAAAACAAAATGACGAGTTTCTCCTGATTTTACCAAATTGAAAACACCTGGAATATAATCAAGAGAAAGATGGATGATCACAAGCCATCAAACCAAACTGAACTGCTTGGTTCATAAAGTTATCAAAAAGCAGTGTGTAAGACTGGTGGAGGAGAACGTGATGCCAAGATGAAAGAAAATAAGGGAAAATTATTAAAAACCAGGGTTATTCCACCAAATATCGATTTCTGAACTTTTAAAACTTTATAAATATGAACTTATTTGAGGTCTGAAAGCTCTGCATCTTTTTTGATATTTCATTTTTTTGCTATTTCTTTACACTGAACTGGGTTTGTTCGAACTTTATAACCTAGACTAATGTGCATTGCTGAGATACAATATGCAGAGGTCATTTACTGTACATGCCCTGCCTGTTAATTGTTTAATAGAGGGTTATGATGTCATGGAAGAGAAATAAGGTCACTGTTAATAATAACAACAAAGCAGAAGGGTCAGCTGGTTCTGTGTGTGTGTGTGTGTGTGTGAGTGTGTGTGTGTGTGTGTCTGTGCTAGGTCTGTTAGTAGCATTTCAGGCATCATTTGTATGTATTTTTCTTCTCTTTCTCTCTCGAGTGCTTTCCTGCATTATTCCCAGCAGTGTTTCAGCCTTGGCTTCTTCAAAAGAACTTCACAGAGAGCCTCTTTCTCTTTCTCTCTCTCTCTTACTCTTGCTCTCTCTCTCTCTCTCTTTCTCTCTTTGTGTGCAGGAGAGAAGTGCAGCATGCTATTGTAAAGGCAAGGACGTCATTGCATCATAGAGAGACAACGAGAGAGAGGCAATAAGCAAGAGCGGTCAGTTCAGAAAGTCTTTTGAAGGAATCAAATCCTTTTATATTCAAAAACTGCTCCCTGCACGCCAGCCTGAACACCAGTATGGTTGTGGTGGAAAGCAACCAATGACCACCAGACATAGGTCTGGTGGTGTAAAGTGCTGCCACTATGATCAGGAGATCGTTGGTTCGAATCCCGGTCATGCAGCTTGCCATCAGCACCCGGAGGCCTGAGAGAGAACAATTGGCCTTGCTCTTTCCGAGTGGGTAGATGGTGCTCTTTTTTCCCTCATCACTCCAAAGGGTGATGTTGATCAGCACAAGGCGTCTGTGAGCCAATGTATCAGAACCGAGTCGCTGTGCTTTCCTTCTAGCACACTGTGATGCTACTCGACACACGGAAAAAAAATATGACTAAAATTTACTTTAAAAAACTTTCTGCATTTGTTTTTTTTAAGTAAATTTAATTTCAGATCAATTTCAGTAACTTCAACTCGGTTTCAAGACTTAAATTTTACATAGAGTAAATAAGTGAACTGAACTTCAGTCAATCCTTTCTTTTAGTAAACTTTACTTCATTTATTTTGGCTGCATCTATCCTTTCTTTTATTAACCTTAACTTAATTTCTGCATACAATATTACCTCATTACAATAACTTAATTTATTCATAATTACTTAAATAATTTATGATACATAATATATGATAATTCCTAAAATATTAATATTTTAGTTAAAACACAAATTACACTGTCTCAACACATGGATGGCATGTAATACATAAAAAAAAAAAATCTCATATGTCTTATGGCCTCATAAGTGGACACCAGGCCCTTATATGGCAAAATTTAGTGTTGTGGTCTACACAACCCAAAATGTGATGTCCACACATGTGGACACCAGGTCCTAGCAGGTTAAACTAACGTAATATGAATACTATACCTTATGGCTGTGACAGTGCATGATATATCTAATCCAATTGGGTTAGATGAACTCACGTTTTGAGTCATATTTGGAGGATAACGCTCTTCATTAGAAGGGAATTCTTCCATGTGAGGCTTATTCCAGTGCATAGAGCATCAGTTGGACCTCAAGTCTGAAGATGATCCACACAGAGAACAGCGAGCTGAGGGATTACCCAGACTCAGTTATGCACTCAGATTATTTTCCTTCGTAACAGCAAGATTCTGTTGGCCGTGCGCCAAAAAATAAAGAGAATAAAACACAGAGTTTGGCTGCGCATCCGTTCAGCAGCTGCTTTTCTACCGGCAGTCATGCTCTCTGCCGGCGTTCCTCTTTCAGCTGATACTTCTTCTGTTTAGCTGAGGATGAACCTGGAGCTCGGAGCCCCGCGTCTGAGCTGATCTGGCTCTTAAAACATTCCTGTGTAATCCTAGAACTAATCAGCTTATTTTCCAAAAAGTACCTCTAATCTGCTTACATTTCTATAACTGCTCCGGATTACTGTTACCTTTTCTCTGGATTTTAAAGGGTCCATATCCTGTATATCCCCATTTTACTCACGCTTTAGAAATACAAGCGGTTCTTAACCTGTGTAGCATTTTATACATTGCATAAAATGTCACACATTTACAAGCCAGCTATGTAACATGTCAGGGAATATCCGTGTAAAAATTGATCGTAAAATCTTACCTCAGACTTAGGTCATCTGTATATGTTGTGAGGTGCTATCTTGTGAGTAGTCCTGTCACACAATCACATTATTAGCTTTATTATACACACATGACCTCAATCATTTTACCATTTTGCCAACCTTAACATTAGGATGACTTCAGCACTAATGTAAATTCCCAGAATGTATCTGCCTGTGTCACGTGTCTGGACTCGTCTGGACCAATCACAGAGCGCTTTCACGTCCAATACAAATTCTGTAGTCCAGAACTTGCTCTTCATGATTTCAGCGAATGGACAAACTCTGCTTTTCCCTACTACAATTCCTAGAATGCATCTGCATCTGCGTATCTGTTCGGGCTCAGCCAATCATAGTCGCACTATGGGTAATTAGCATAACAATAGGGGGAAAAGTACTTTGCGGGGGAATTGAGCTGCTATATCTAACTGACAGTAGTAAACATGTGTAATAACATAAACTGTACCACTGTCTGTAACAATGTGTATTTTGCTAGTATTTACACTGTTATTACTTAGATGGTAAATGTGTAACTACACAGTTATTGAAGTAGTTATATTTTTGTGATCCAGTTTCTGAATATTATTTTAGTTGTCACGACCTCGCTCTGTTCCCCTATGTTTCAGCGTTTCCTAGTGTGTTTCCCCAGTATTTTTCCATTACGTGTTTGTAATTTGTAGCTCCGCCCCTTCCCGAGGTGTTCATTGTTTCATGTTAGTATAAATAGTACCTGTTAGTCTATGTTTGCTGTCGGTCTTTGCACCAACTCTCGTTGTCTGTCTAGCCACGTTAGCTCTTGTGATATCCACGGTTTTCTTTACGTTCTGTTTATTTCTTGTTTATTTCTGTTCCTAGTTTTTCCTCGTATTTATCCTTGTATATATCTCCAGTCCTATTATCTGTCTAGTTTAGCTTTTTGTTATTTTTCTGTTTGTTTATGTATTTATATTTTCCTCGTTTTCTTCATATTTGTTTATTTGTTTACCTGTTATTTAATAAATTCGTTGGTCTTACCCGCTTTTACGTTTGCCTCCCATCTGCTCCCTTTCGTTACATTAGTTTAATTTTTGAAAGTTATTTAGTGGTGCAATTTTTTTTTCAAATGCCAATAAAATCATTTATAGCAATTTATTGTCCAGAAAATGTTTGGTGAGGAGCCTAGCTGTGAGTAAGATTTAACACTGCTCAGTGTGCTTTTGGAAAGTCGATGAGAATTACCGGATTTAAGATAAATCTATTTTCTGACAGTTGGAATTTCATGATGGGTGGACCAATGGAAATGCTTTAAAATGGCTAGCTATAACAATCTTTTTACATTAAACCTTCTACATGGACAGTTCTAGCCAGACGCTGATGGTCATGAACTATCACCACCTGCACTGTCCATTTTAAATGGAACACCACTTTCAGACCTCTTTTAAATGAAAAAATGGCACGTTAAAAAAGGCTAGACAGCCCAGACAAATGCCTAACAATAACCTGAAGGGTTAAATTGCAGTGCAAGAAAAACCTGGATTATCAGCCCTTTAAATACAAAATATCCATTTCATATTTGGACACAGTGTAACTCTCTCAGCTGTGTAAATCTCTGGGACTACAGCTGTAGCTTAGTGATGAATGTATGTCTGCAGATGCAGTAAACAAGAACAAGCTCCCAGAACAAACACAGGTGTGAACAGAGGGAAGGGCAGACTGGAGTCTTAAAAGAGGTGGAGAGATACGGAGAGGGACAGACCGTGATGATCAGCTGCATTCACACGGCTGTTCTTCAGCTCAAGAGCATCACTCACGCTCTGATAGACGTATTCAGTTCAACTCAACTCAATTCAGTTCAGTTCAATCGTCTCGTCTGAATAGCACTTATTCTCAATGACCCTATTGTCCTAAAGCAGCTTCAGTCCAGAACATCGAGTGCAGACCCTTAATCAGCGTAACCAATGGCGACAGACGAGGTCCACTCAAACCCTCCTCTAAGCATTTATTTTCCTAAAAAAGTTTTGTATTGAAATAAAAAAGTTTTGGGAGGAGGAACAATCCTGAAGCCCCACCTCTCAATCAAACATCATATAAATTTGATATACTGAAAATCATTTATGCTTGGGGCTCTCGTACACAATCCCATTGGCTGGAGGTTCTTGCTGTTCTTGACTCACAGTTAGCCAAGTGGTCACTGATTTGCCACAGAGCTATGATTTTTGTTGCCAATGTACAATAAAGCAATTATGAACTTGTATAGTGTAGTTTTAGGGGTCTCAAAATGAGGTGTGTTCTTGTCAGTTTCTGGCGTATTGCTATCTTGGTAATGGAAAACACAGGTGCGTCACTGACTGAATTCAACCTAGACAAACGTCAACAGTCAGACATCAGTTCTTCACTGCTGTCTTGGAAGTGAATCGTCAATTCAGGTAGCTGCGCCATTGATATAGCGATCCGCCAATGTCAGAGTGCACCTGGCTCTTAAAAGGAATGGCAAGTGGCATGCCAGTTGGTTTTAAATAAAATAGGGCTCATAATCTGCCTATTTACCTATCGGTTACCCATCAGAAATGCAGAATCCCCAAGCATACAATGTATCCATTTGGCTGCTGGTGTCTATATGCTCATAGAACAGCAGTACAGCAGCATAAGGGATGTTTTAAAAGTACTCTTCATGCAGAAGAGTTTGTGCAATTACACATTCTTACCAGAGACACCCCAAAAAATACTTACAGACATCCTAAAAAAATTTATAGACTGTTGCTTTAATAAGCAGTGAGTGAGAGAGATAGATAAAGAGAAAAGGATTGAAAGAGATAAATAGAAAGATGGAGGCAGACTATGGTCTTGTGTCCTGTTTTATAAACGTTGGTTTATGTTGGTGGTGTCTCAGCCTGACCGCAGGCTTTTGTTTGGTGGAGGGGTCTGATTGTGGCTGAAGCTGATTGGTGCTAATGAGAGGGATGGAGAGAGCGTGGGAGAGAAGAATAGGAGGAGAGAGGGAGTGAGAGAAGGAGAGGAAGGAGATGGATGGTGTTCGTGGGTCATTCTAAAGAAATGATTGCAATTAAGAGGTGGCACTCGAGAGGCAAGCTGTGAAGTGAGTGAGGAGCATGCACACACACACACACACACACACACACACACACACACACAGTTCATTGTGGGGGGGCCTTATACCCCCTATATACCCCTGTCTATGAACATTTGGACATATAGTGTGTAGATCTCATATGATCCCACATGTATTATACATGCCTTTAAACATATAGAAAAAAATATATACTTATACCTAAATACACACATCACACTGTCACACACACAAACACACACACACACACACACACACACACTTGTCCTCAATCAATACTCCCCAAGAGTTGAGACCTCCCCTCCCTGATTGCCTTTTCAGATGTGTGTGATAAAGAGAGGGATGGATGGATGGATAAATGGAATGGAATGGACGAAGGAAAGAGAGGATGGACAGATGTGAGCAGAGTGACAGAGAGGAGAAGTGGAAAGAGGAAAATTTATTAATTCTCTGACCTCAGCACTTTCTCTCTCTACCTCTCCGCTTAACCTTCAGTCTCATACACTGATCCCCACACACACACTTTATCCAGCTAATGATTCCACAACATTAGAACAAGGGAGGAGAGAGAGAGAGAGTCTGAGGGAAAGAGAGAGTCTGAGAGAGAGAGAGAGAGTCAGAGAGAGAGAGAGAGAGAGAGATAGGGAAACAAACAGAAGCAAACTTTTGATAGAATTAGGAAAGAGTATAGAGAGAGAATATGAGAGGAAGAAATATGAGGAATTAATAAAAAAAAAAGGTGTAGAGAGTGAGACAGACAAAGACAGACAGTGATAAATATAAAAGCAAGAGTGAAAGAGTGATAAGAATACAAAGAAAAGAAGGAGAGAGAAAGAGTGAGAGAAATAGGGATATAAACAGAAGCAAGAGTGTGATAGGTATAGGTAAGGTACGAGTGAGAGAGAGAAGAGAAATAGAGGAGAGAGATGAGAGAAAATAAATAGGGAGAAAAAGAGAAGAGGGAGAAATATGATGAGTTAATAAAAAAGAGGTAGAGAGAGTGAGACAGGCGAAGAAAGACAGTAGAAGCATAGTGAGAGTAGTAGAGTGAGAGATTGATAGGGAAGGTAAGAGTGAAAGAGAAAAGAGAAATAAAGGAGAGGGAAAAGACAGAGAAAAGAAAGACAGAGAAAAAGAAGAGGCAGAAAGATGAGGGATTAATAGAAAAAGACAGATAGAGAGAGAGAGTGTGAGACAGACAGAGAGAGATAAAGATACAAATAGAAGCAAGAGTGTGAGAGTGATCGGGATAAAAAGAGAAGAGGGGAGAGGAAGAGTAAGAGAGAGAGAGAGAAACAGAGAGAGATAGGGATACAAACAGAAGCAAGCATGTGATCGGTATAGGGGAGGTAAGAGTGAGAGAGAGAAGTGCGATAGAGGAGAGAAAAGAAACAGGAAGAAAAAGAGCACAGGGATTTACAAAAAATAGGTAGAGAGAGAGTGAGACAGACCGAGAGAGATATGGACACAAATAGAAGCAAGGGTGTGCGAGTGATCGGGATAAAAAGAAAAGAGGGGGAGAGAAAGAGAGCAAAATCAATAAAGAAGAGAAGAAGAGAGGGAAAAGAAAAGCGAAACAGAGAAGAGACAAAAAGAGAAATGACTGAGAAAAGGAAAGGTAAAGATAAAAATAGAAGAGCGATACAGATAAGAGGGAGAGATAAAACAGACATGAGGATCCAAATAGAAGAAAATAGAGCATGGGAATGAGAGAAAGATTAATAAAGAAGAGGAGGAGAGAGGGAAGAAAAAAGAAGAGAGGAAAAGACGATCAAATGTGAATAATTATTGCACGTTATATATTTTATATGTTTAATAAATGTTGTCTAATTGTATTGTATTATTAGTTAATGATTATTAATATTATTCAAAACCAATTCCAATAAATCCAAACTGAACTGAACTGAATTGAACTGAATTGGGAGATGATATAAATAAAGAACAACTGTATAAAAAGAGAAGAGAGGGAGAAGATAAAAAAAATAAAGAGAGAGAGAAAGAGAAAGAGAGTGAGGAATAAGAAAAGAAGAAAGTGAAAGACATATAGTGTATATAAAACAGAGAGAGCAGAGAGAGAATACAGACAATGAGTTTTTTTTTTCTCCTGTCTCATGGGCATGTCCAGACTGGTTCATCCATTTCTGTGAACTAGAATTCAGCTTAACTTTGAATGGAATCTGATGTGTGTGTGTGTTTGTGTGCGTGTGTGTGTGTGTAGATGGATGCCACAGTGCTTGAGGGAGTGAGGGAGCGAGTGTGTCATAAGCTCTAGTCTGTAGTGGTGAACACAGCTCGGCCACTTGAGAGCAGGGCTCTGAACCAGTTCAACAAACCAAACTGGAATTAAATGCAGCCGCATTATTAAATCCACCATTATTTTCAAAATTATTTGCCTTATTCGGTGTTGGGTATGAACACATTCATAGTCACATTGATATTATGCTAGAATCTGTCAGTAAATCTATAGGTGAGCCATCAACCATGGACCGTGCAGCTTGATTTAGGACGTGTCAGTGTGTCCTTGCTATCATAACAACAGGAAAAGTACACCTTGCTGCATGTGTGTGTGTGTGTATCAAGTGGTGTGTTGAGTGGCTTCACTGCTCCTTACAACCTGACTGGTAGAATTCATACATAAGGTGCACCAGATTATAAAGTGCACTGGCGATTTTGGGGGAAAATAAAGGATTAGTGCAATTTTTTTTAATGTTCGTTATGACCATAAAACATTGAAACTATACATTAAACTATGGTAATATAGTGTTTTTTTGTCATTTGTCGCCAAGGAAAATACTTTTCCTAACTTTTGGGTTTCTTTGTTTGCTTGTGACACTGCCACATCTTGCCAGTGATTCTCGTAGCCCTCTGTTTTGAGTGTGCCTCTGAAAAATCTTCATTTGAAGGGTCATGTAACTGTAAAATCCCCCACCCACACACACACAAGAATCGACACTGTACCCGTAGACATGCACACGCAAAACAGAGGGCCAAAAAGATCAGTGTTTTTTATTGTGCAAAATTGATCACCCAGTATTGCATTGTTTGGGACCATCTGGGACTCCAGCTGCAGCAACCCATGATTGTAAAGGATCTACAGTGCCTTGCAAAAGTAATTGACGCCCTTGAACTTTTCAACCCTTTGCCACATATCAGGCCTTAAACAAAAAGATATGAAATTGTATTTTTTTCGTGAAGAATCAACAACAAGTGAGTGGAATGAAATTTATTGGATGTTTTAAACTTTTTTTTAGAACTTAAAAAACTGAAAAGTGGGGCGTGCAATATTATTCGGCCCCCTTGTGTTAATGCTTTGTAGCCGCATCTTCTGCGAAGCCGCATCTTCTGCGAAGCCGCATCTTCTGCGAAGCCGCATCGGTAACGCTTTCTTTTACAGTACCCTAAGTTCTAGGTATTAACCAGGTAATAGTGAGGTACAAACTCGGAAGTACTAAGGAATTATTTTGGGTAACGAGATGGTAAGTACCAGGAAAGTCTTGCCTAATTACACTGAAATGTCTAGGTATTAACCAGGTAATAGTGAGGTACAAACTCGGATGTACTAAGTAATTATTTTGGGTAACAAGATGGTAAGTACCAGGAAAGTCTTGCCTAATTACACTGAAATGGAACTAGGTAATAAACAGGTACATGGGTGGTACAAAGTCCAAAGTACTAGGTAATTATGTTGGTTAACAAGATGGTAAGAACCAGACAGTTCAATTTAATTACACTGAAATATCTCACAGGTTCTAGGTAATAACCAGGTAAGTGTGAGGTACTAACCCCAGTAACATGATGATAAGTACCAATATAGTCTCCTTACCCTGATATACCTCACAGGTTCTAGCTAATAACCAGGTAAGTGTGAGGTACTAACCCCAGTAACATGATGATAAGTACCAATACAGTCTCCTTACCCTGAAATATCTCGCAGGTTCTAGGTAATAACCAGGTAAGTGTGAGGTACTAACCCCAGTAACATGATGATAAGTACCAATACTGTTCATTTTAATCAGTCTCTATTTATTTGACTGAGAAATCCCTAAAAATGAATTTAAGGTTTATAGAGTGGAATTCTTCATTAGGAAGACAGCACAGGAATGGAATACTTGGCCATATGATAAAGACATTAGAGCATGTTACAAGGTTTACACAGTGTTTTATATGGTACTTACAGAAAGTTGTGTCACATTTAAGTAGTTATTATATATATTTTAATATATATATAATATATAATATAATATATATATATATATATATATATATAACTACTATTATAACTAATAACTACTTAAATGTGACACAACTTTCTGTAAGTACCATGTAATATATATTCTTTTGGGTTTCTGAATGGGTTTTTGTATGTGAAACGTGAAACATCCAGTCCTGTAGGGGGAGCAGTGCCAGGGGGCGGGCGCTAGGCTGTGGCTTAGGTGAGCAACAGGAGATGGGTCTCAGATTCAGCTGAGAACTGGGAACACCGTGTCTTCTCTGTATCCAGGTGGGGAAATATGTGGAACTGTGCAAGTATAAATGTTTCCAAAGCACTATAAGAGGGATATTTGAGTGTATATGTTCGTTAAAAGGTTTTGCTGTGTAATATGAGCCGCTATGGTCTTGTGTGTTGGTGGACGCTCAGCATCGGGGAGCATTCACTCCCGCGGCCCGCGAGCCGCGCGCCTGGCCGGCGCTCTTGCCTCTGCCACTAGCATTAGCCACTGCCCCCGCTAACCGCGCTCCTTACCGGCTCCCCGCTGTTATTCCTCTCGCTCTTTCGGTCGCTAACTTCGCTCTATAAGCTCTATAACCGTGTTTAAGCCTGTAATTATCTCTCGTGTGTTCGCGCTCTAGTTTTAGCTATTTTCGCTCGGTAATTGTGCCCGTGTGTCGCTGTTTCTCAAAGTAGCTCGGGCTAATTTCGCGCCTTCATTCCTATTGTTTCTCTATACATTTACGCTAGCATTAGCAGTCGCTGTTAGTTAAATACATGTTTATTAAAAGTCAAGTCAATTTTATTCTCTTTTTAAGAGCCAGTTTGGCCTTGTTAAAGTAAATATAGAGCCTCTGCCAACCACAATAATGAGTTATTACAGCTAGATAAGCTACAGTTTAAGGTTTCTCTAAGTAATCATGTTTTTATACACTTTGTTCAAGTTTTATACTTTGGTCAATTCTATACACTCTATGCAGATACAAATATTAGAAACTCTGCTTAAAATGAGATTTAAAAGCACTAAGATGTAGTTAGTGTGCTCAGTAAAAGTTAAAGGTGTTTTTGGTAATGTAGTGTGTTAATATGAAAGAAGTTTGAGTATTGGTATATGTATGCATATGTAAATGTGTTAATATAGAGTAGTATTTTTATATTCATATATATATATATATATATTTTTTTTTGTGTGTGTGTAGAAACAGTATTAAGAGGGTTTGCTGATTAAAAAGTAAAGGTAATATGTACTGTGATATACAGAGTTTTGTTAACTGAAAAAAAGTACAAAAAAAAGGATTCTCTGTGAATGTATGTAAAATGCAGATGAGATGCAATGTGTATGTGAAACTGCAAAAGAAAGAGAAAAGAGACCAAAGTAAAAGTGGTTTAGTTTGTGTATGTTGTTAAATAAAGAGATTAAGCTGAGAGCTCACTGGAAACACCGTCTCACTGTGTCTTCTCTGTATCCTGTATTCAGCTGATCTAGGCCCTGCTCACCCGGGGTCGCAAACTGTTATAGCCTAACCCACGCCTGGGGAGTGTAACAGTTAGTGTTTTTACATGGTACTTACAGTAGGATGTTCTACAGAGGGTTATTTGTTGAACTACACGGTAAGAACTGAGTAAAACCAGAGAAATAAGCTCTGCTTTCTTCTACAGTCCTTTTACTCCTTTATTAAGCAGAAAGTTCTGTTAGTTACACAGTGTTTTATATGGTACTTACAGTAGGATGTTCTACAGAGGGTTATTTGTTGAACTACATGGTAAGAACTGAGTAAAACCAGAAAAATAAGCTCTGCTTTCTTTTACAGTCCTTTTACTCCTTTATTAAGCAGAAAGTTCTGTTAGTTACACAGTGTTTTACATGGTACTTACAGTAGGATGTTCTACAGAGGGTTATTTGTTGAACTACATGGTAAGAACTGAGTAAAACCAGAGAAATAAGCTCTGCTTTCTTTTACAGTCCTTTTACTCCTTTATTAAGCAGAAAGTTCTGTTAGTTACACAGTGTTTTACATGGTACTTACAGTAGGATGTTCTACAGAGGGTTATTTGTTGAACTACATGGTAAGAACTGAGTAAAACCAGAGAAATAAGCTCTGCTTTCTTTTACAGTCCTTTTACTCCTTTATTAAGCAGAAAGTTCTGTTAGTTACACAGTGTTTTACATGGTACTTACAGTAGGATGTTCTACAGAGGGTTATTTGTTGAACTACACGGTAAGAACTGAGTAAAACCAGAGAAATAAGCTCTGCTTTCTTTTACAGTCCTTTTACTCCTTTATTAAGCAGAAAGTTCTGTTAGTTACACAGTGTTTTATATGGTACTTACAGTAGGATGTTCTACAGAGGGTTATTTGTTGAACTAAATGGTAAGAACTCAGTAAAGAGAAATAAGCTATTTCTTCTCTGTTATCAGGTATTGACCTTTTATTTTTAAATCAAATAAATAGAGACTGATTAAAATGAACAGTATTGGTACTTATCATCATGTTACTGGGGTTAGTACCTCACACTTACCTGGTTATTACCTAGAACCTGCGAGATATTTCAGGGTAAGGAAACTGTATTGGTACTTATCATCATGTTACTGGGGTTAGTACCTCACACTTACCTGGTTATTACCTAGAACCTGTGAGACATTTCAGTGTAATTAAATTGAACTGTCCTTGTTCTTACCATCTTGTTAACCAACATAATTACCTAGTACTTTAGAGTTTGTACCTGTTTATTACCTAGTTCCATTTCAGTGTAATTAGGCAAGACTGTCCTGGTGCTTACCATCTTGTTACCCAAAATAATTACTTAGTACTTCCGAGTTTGTACCTCACTATTACCTGGTTAATACCTAGACATTTCAGTGTAATTAGGCAAGACTTTCGTGGTACTTACCATCTCGTTACCCAAAATAATTACTTAGTACTTCCGAGTTTGTACCTCAGTATTACCTGGTTAATACCTAGATATTTCAGAGTAATTAGGCAAGACTTTCCTGGTACTTACCATCTTGTTACCAAAAATAATTACTTAGTACTTCAGAGTTTGTACCTCACTATTACCTGGTTAATACCTAGAACTTAGGGTACTGTAAAAGAAAGCGTTACCGCCGCATCTGCTGCGATTTTGCTGCGATTACAGCTGCAGGTCGCTTCATATCTTTAAGTTTGAAGCGTAAAATGTGGGAAAGGGTTAAAAAGTTCAAGGGGGGTATTTCTATCATAATCAAGGTTCTTTATGGAGCCATGCATGGTTCTACTGTAACATTCCTCAAAGTTAAACTATTTAAAGCTCCTTAAATGTTAATACAGTAGATGTACAGTTCTGATGTTTTTGGTTGTGGGTGGGTACAGTATTTTTAGTGTTTTATATATATATATATATATATATATATATATATATATATATATATATATATATATATATATAGTGGCTTTGGCTGTGGCTCATCCACCAATCACATTACAGGACTCGACTCATCCATTCTGTAATAGTAGTCTGATCTCAGCCGAGTAGGTAGCTGTGATATAATGCATTTTGATCGAGATTAGAAATCTTTTTTATATCTCTCTCTATCTCTCTTTCTCTATTTCTATTTTTCTATCTCTCTCTCTATCCCTCTCTCTCTCTGGACGCTTGGCATTTGTCAGAGAGTGAATGAGTCACATTTCCAAGGCTTCACTGCCATAATCTCCTCATAGCCTTACATAAGCCAGAGCACATTTAGAACGCAGGTCAGGATGTGTGTGTGTATTTGTGTGTGTGTGTGTATTTGTGTGTGTGTGTGTTTGTGTGTGTGCGTTTGTGTATCTTGAGGTTAAATCTGGCTTTTCATCCCATCTACAGAAACACATCAGCTCTCAAATGACTAGCTCATATTGAGAGGAGTGTTACTGTACACCCACAAACACACACACACACACACACACATAAACACTCATACACACTCCCAGGTCTCTTCTGAAGCTGTTTATGGAGCTCAGTGTGTGAGAGGTGTGTGTGTGTGTGAGAGGGGAGTGTGTAGCTGGGAGATATCAGCACTGATGGTTCCAGAATGCCTGTGATTCTGGTATTGAGCTCTGGCTGTGTATAAGACTCTTATGATCCACTTTCTTATTTAGCAGCACATTTTCACATGGATATACACACACACACACACACACACACACACACCACATACAGGCATAGACACACACATGTGCACATGTTCTGCTCTATGCCAGTGCACTGCATATAATGCCTCCTGGGAAAACTTGAAGAGGCAGCCTGAATTCATATTGAAGGGTCTATAGATACTGTAGAGCCAACATATACAGCCATGACTGAAAGTGAAATTCCTATAATATCCTTGAAATGGTATAGTAAAAGTATTTCTACCAGAAACTTATTGTAATCAAAGCTTTTTTTGTTATGCACATGTATTATTTCCTTGGTATGTATTGGAACAACCCAAAAAAACAAGGACATAAAGCCAAAATGTAAATGATTTAATTCTCAACTTATCCTCAACAATATTTGTTTGCTCACCCTTTGGAACAAAATAATAATGAAATCAATCGCTTCCCATAACCATCAACAAGCTCCTCACACCTCTCAACTGGAATTTTGGACCTCCCTTCTTTTGCAAACTGTTCCAGGTCTCAAATATTTAAAATGTGCCTTCTCCCAACACCAATTTTAACATCTCTCCACAGGTTTTCATAGGAATTCAGATCCAAATTCATTGCTGGCCACTTCAGAACTCTCCAGCCCTTTGTTTCCATCCATCTCTGGGTGTTTTCTGAAGTATGTTTGGGGTCATTGTCTTGCTGGAAGACCCACAATCTAGCACACAAACTCAGCCTTCTGACACTGACTGAGTGTTTTCTTTTTAAAAATGCACAAAATGTTCAAAAAGTCTGCTTTCACATCACTTCATTGTGGCACAATTGTTTTATATTTAGCAATATATATATATATATATATAAACAGTGCTGGAAAAAGAGACCGCTTCAGATTTTGAATCAGTTTCTCAGAATATTTGGTGGTTTTTAATCACAGTCTTCATGTATCTTCATGCAAGTTCTCCTCCACCAGTCTTACCCACTGCTTTTGAATAACTTTCTGCTACTCCCGGTGCAAAAATACAAGCAGTTCTGCTTGATTTGATGGCTTGTGATCATCCATCTTCCTCTTGATTATATTCCAGGTTTTTAATTTGGTAAAATCAAAGAAACTCCTCATTTTTAAGTGTTTTTTTATATTTTTCCATATATATATATATATATATATTTTTTTTTTTTTTCAATGGCAGCACTTTCGGACATGTAAACACACAATCATAACTGGGGATATTTTCTCAGTTGACAGCATCCTGATGGCTGCTATCTGTTTCTGGACTGTCAGACTGTGACATACAGACGTGTGTGTGTGTGTGTGTGTATTGTAATGCTGCTGAAAGCCTGTCTGTCTGATGGGCTGATTGGGTGTGTATAGTGTAGGACCCATTATGAGATTGTGTTTACCAGTCTAGAGGGAGGAGGGGTGGTAGAGGTGGAAGTGCAGACACTCCGCTATGAAGTGACTGTGACATCACTGCAGTCACCCCCACTGTTCTCCACTCTCTTCACTGGAGAGCGTGTGGGAGGTGGGTTGGCTGAAGATTCTGTAGGGACAGTCTTAATTAATGTAGTCATTGAAACATTCCTCATTCATCTTCTCATTTTACGTGCTGTGAGGTTGTGTGTTGCTTCCTCTCTGTCTCTCTGTCCATCTGTCCATTAATCTGTCCTATACATCTGCTTGTCCGTCTGTCCATACTTCCATCTAGCCACATATCCATCTATCCAACCACCCACCCTCATATATACTCATCCACTCACCTACCAATCTATCAAATCACCCAAACACTCAACCAGCCATCTACCCATCCGCCAACTTACCCATCTATTCAATCACCCAAACACATACACACCCATCTATCCAACCACCCACCCTCCCATTTACCCATCCACCAACTCACCCATCTATCCAACCCCCCAAACACCCACCCATACACACAACCATCTATCCAACCACCCACCTAACCATCTATCCATCCACCCACCTACCCATCTATCCAATCACCCAAACACTTACACACCCATCTGTCCAAACACCCACCCACCCATCTTTCCAACCCCAACCATCTATCCAACACCCACCCAACCATCTAACCAACCACCTACCCAACCATCTAACTACCCATCTACCCAACCATCTATCCAACCATCCACCCAACCATTTATCCAACCGTCCACCCAACCATCTATCCAACCGTCCACCCAACCATCTATCCAACTACCCACCAAACTTTCTATTCAGCCATCCACCCAACCACCCACCCACCCAACCACCCACCCACCCACCCATCTATCCAACCACCCACCCACCCATCTATCCAACCACCCATCTATCCAACCACCCACCCATCTATCCAACCACCCACCCACCCATCTATCCAACCAATCCATCCAATCGTCCACCTGTTTGTGTTCTGGGGCAGTTTTGGGGCATGTGTCTCTTTATGTCTGAAATAGAGTTAACATAGAGTTCTGTAAAACACATCTTTTTATCATATGGTTGCTGTACTTACATATTTTACAGCGTATCTGTTAATTTCTGTTGCATGTGTGTGTGTGTGTGTGTGTGTGTGTTTACTGAAGAGGAGTGGAGAGGACTGAGAGCTCTAATGATGGCAGTGTTGCTAAAAAAGGACTGCGGAATCAATATCTCCTGATGACTCTAAGAGAGAGAGTGAGAGTGAAAGGGAGGGGAAATAAGAGAGATGAATTAGAGAGAAAAAAATGAGGGAGTGAGAGATGAGGAATTAGTAAGAAAGAGAAAGAGAGAGAATGACAGGCATCGAGAATAAGAGTTAGAGAAGAATGGGAAAGAGAGCGAGAATAAGAAGAGATAGAGAGATTGCATTCAGGGACAAGGGAGGGACTTGGCTCTGCCAACTTGCTGCAGCAATCTGCGTGTGTGTGTGAGTGTGTTTGTGTGTGTGTGTGGTGAAAAAGAAGGATAGAAACTGTAGAAGGGCAGAGAGAGAGAGAGCTGAACCTCAGCATGGTGCTGGATTCACTGCACTTAATTCTCTGGAGCAGAAAATATTGCCGGGGCTTTTTCTGTCCCACAGAGCACTGTTCATATTACACACACATCTCATACTGTGTGTGTGTGTGTGTGTTTGTGTGTGTGTGTGTGTGTGTGTGCTTGGGTGTGCCTCCTCATGTTGTATAATTTGTCAGAACTGTGGGCAAACACTGCATTTGCACTGAAAAGTGCTGTAGAGTCCCAAATCCACTTAAAGGGCAACTTCACTGAATTACCAACATCTCTAACATCCTCAAAAACTGGTGGAGATGTTTCTCCTGTACCATATTTATACTTTTCTAAGACCAGAAATGTAGACTTAATGTAGGCCATAGACTAAATTTCCTTTTCAGTGTAAAATCTCTATTAAAAAAGCTGTTCAGTCCAAGACTAGACCTAATCTTTAGTCTCTGTAACTGCCAATTTGTTCTGGTTGTTTCATTTCGCCTTCAGTTTAGTGAATGGACTAAAAAACATTGCTACGTCATTGCTTTCTCACCTACATCTCACCTTTCTACCTTTCTCACCCAACCATCTATCCAACCACCCACCCAACCATCTATCCATCCACCCACCCAACCATCTATCAACCACCCACCCAACCATCTATCCAACCACCCACCCAACCATCTGTTCAACCACTCACCTAATCATCTATTTAACTACCAACCCACCCAACCATCTATCCAACCACCCACCCAACCATCTATCCAACCACCCACCCAACCATTTATCCAACCACCCACCCAACCTTCTATCCAACCACCCACCCACCCAACCATCTATCCAACCACCCACCCACCCAACCAACCATCTATCCAACCACCCACCCAACCATCTATCCAACCACCCACCCAACCATCTATGCAACCACTCGTCCAGCCATCTATTCAGCTACCCACCTATCCATCTATTCAACCACTCACCCAACTATCTATTTAGCTACCCACCCAACCATCTATGTAGCTACCCACCCAACCATCTATCCATCCACTCACACAACCCATATATCCAACAACCCACCCATTGATTCAACCTCCCAAACACACACTCACCCATCTATCCAACCACCTACCTATCCAACCAGCCACTCAACCATCTATTCAGCCACCCACCCAACCATCTATTCAACCACCCACCCAACCATCTATCCAGCTATCCACCCAACCATCTACGTTTATGAATAAGGGTAAATCTACAGTTACAGTAGATATGGAAGTCCACAACATTTCAGCAAAACATTGGTGCTGCTTTTTCATCATCTATTGTTTACTGGGTGACATAAATGACTTAGCTTAGATTATTTGAAGGTCACAAAGACCATGAAGTCTAAACCATCAAAAATTAGTTTTCACACTGCGAATGAACCAGACCATGGTTAATTTTTTGGTTTTTGGTTGGACCAAATTTTGGGCTTTCGATCTGGATCTTTCACACCTGTTATTTTGTTTCAGACTAAACTGAAATGTCTGGAACAAAACACCCTAACACTAATCCCAGATGTTCATTTGCACCGTTATTATGAGATAATCAACCCTTTCCAATTCCTACTCCAGTTGTAATGTTTTGGCTCATCTTTGTGTTTACTAATGATGAATAGTGGCGTTACGGTGGGATCAGTTGGTCTTTAAACACTTCCTGAATCATATCCGTCCCTAATGATTTAATATTAAGGGTCCGGTCTGGTCCAGCTGGCCACCCCGAGCCACTGGCCGTCTGTCTGCATGACTTACGAGGTAATGATTTGTGCCGGAGCTGTCCGTGGTGCTGACTGCGGCAGTGAATAGTAAGCAGAGCGCTCTCTGTGGTGCTGAAATCACTGCAAACTGCAGTAACTCCTGACTTTGCTCTCATTCATATTATATTCTGCAGTCAGTTGTGCATAGCCTTGTGTGCTGTGTGAATATATATATATATATATATATATAACAGCTGTCGATCAAAGTAGCTTCTCCAACCTTTGTGTCTGAGAGAAGTCTTGCTGATGAATAATAAAAATAATAATACGCAAGTGGAATACTTACTTTGCTTTAGTAGCAATGTATAGAATTAATTTCAGAGTCAAATTTTTATTTATTTAGTCTTAGTGAATTTTTGATTGCTTGTGCTGATCGACATCACCCTAGGAGTGATAAGGGAAGAGAGTGCTATCTACCCACCCAGAGAGAGCAAGGCCAATTGTGCTCTCTCAGGGCTCTGGAAGCTGATGGCAAGCTGCATGACTGGGATTCCAATCAACAATCTCCTAATCATAGTGGCAGCATCCTTGTCCGCTGGACCACTTGGAGCCAGACAGGTTCTATTTAAGTGATTTAAAAACTGATTTTTGTATTTACTCAATTTATGCTTGTCTGATATTAAAGATAATTAATTAAAGATCTGAAAAATGAAGCAAAAACAAAGGATATCTGTAAGCAAAGGTAAATATATTTTCACAGCACTGTACATACATACAGACAGATATACAGACTGCAGATAGATTTGGATTGTAGCTGCTTTCTTAGGGAATCTTAAGGAGTCTTAGGGAGTCTTAGGAAATCTTAAGGAATTTTAAGGAGCATTAGGGAATCTTAAGGAGTCTTAGGGAATCTTAAGGCGTCTTAGGGAGTCTTAGGAAATCTTAAGGAATCTTAAGGAACATTAGGGAATCTTAAGGAGTCTTAGGGAATCTTAAGGAGTCGTAAGGAGTCTTAGGGAATCTTAAGGAGTTTTAGGGAATCTTAAGGAGTCTTAGGCAGTCTTAGGGAATATTAAGGATCTTTAGGAGCATTAGGGAATCTTAAGGAGTCGTAAGGAGTCTTAGGGAATCTTAAGGAGTTATAGGGAATCTTAAGAAGTTGTAAGGAGTCTTAGGGAATCTTAAGGAGTCTTAGGGAATCTTAAGGAGTCTAAGGGAGTCTTAGGGAGTTTTCATGCTTGTCCTGAATAAATGAATTCACACGGATTCTGGGCTCTTTTGGTGAAACTCTCTGATGATATGGACTCGTTTGGGGAAGGATCTTATGATCTCTTGTTTGTTTTCACACACGCAGACTTTTTCACTGGGCATTTCCATGCATTAGGTTCTTGAACCAGTTCTTGAACCAGTTCCATTTGTGCTGTTTTCCACGAACCAGCCCACATTTCCACTAGTTTTAGTGGAACCATCAACATGTCAAATCATACGTCATCAACAGAGGGCGTTGCACATTGATGGTGAACAGAAGCGGTCATGGTTCATGCTGAAGAATCTGTTATTCTTCGGTTTGCTCTTCAAATGAACATTCTTGGTTCCGGAATCTAGTTTTGTTGGTGTAAACGCGGCAATTGGTTCAAAAATAGGTTTTCGATCCAGAATGGTGCTGGTTCTACATCAGAGGAAAAGCAATAGGTAACATAATAAATTAAAATATTCACTTTACAAAATTAACCAACCACATGCAGATCTGATGAATAGCTTCCGCACTTTTATGTTCCTGATTCCGGAAACCTATTTTTTTTTTCCGTGTAAACGCGGCATATGGTTCAAAATTTGGTTTGCGTTCCAGAATGATGCCCATTCCATGTCGGTGGAACAGCATTATATATAACATGATAAATTAAATCTTACAAAAAAATTAACCAACCTCATGCAGACATAATGAATAGCTTCCACACTTTTAGATGACCACTAGAGCCTATGTGAAGTAAACCCAGACCTAAAACACTGCTTCCACACACAACCAAACATTCCCAATATACAGAGCAAGCACCATTGGGTACAGAAAAAAAAACAAAAAACTAATTGTGAAACGCTCTTAAAGGGACAGTGTCCAAAAACCAGCCTGATCTATAACACATTCTGATTTATGAACCAGCACAAATATTATAAATGGTCCTGCTGGATGGGGAGAGGGTAAAAATAGAATAAATTGCTTATTGTGTGCCTCTAAAATAACAAATTAGCACACATGTGTCGCACACACGCACATGCATGCACACACTCGTGCAAACGTGCACACAAATTGCAATAATGTTATTGCAATGGGACGAGGGGTAATGAATAGATGAGTAAGTACCTTTAGAAGCACAAATGACGCAGATGATTATCTGCTGCCCCCTCTGTCGGGTTAAAGCTCTAAATTCTAATTTCACATCAGATTAATTCTGCAGTTTTGCAGATGAAGGACTGATTGTTTATAAGCATCGGGCTCAAAATGTCATTCATTGTTACAGGAGCAAATGAAGTGATTTATGAGCGAGGCTCCGTCAGAGGAGGATATTAATCCCATATTAATCCGCCGTTTGTTGTCCGTATTAATATGCAGATCAGATGCACGCGCAGATGAATATGCAGCGTAGCGTAGTGCATTCACATAGCTGAGTACACCCTGCACGCCCAGGTGGTGGCCAGAGAGGTGTGTATGTGTGTGTGTGTGTGTGTGTTAGTCATGAAAATGCATATTCATTTGTTTATGCATGAGCGAGAGATATCAGCAGGTTGAATCTTCGATTTCCACCAATGGTAAGCTGATTTTCATCTTCCCTTCATCTGTTTTTTCTCTCCACATCTCCCTCTCTCCTGCATCAGCTAGTCCAGTTCCTGTGTTCTTGCTCTGCACTGAAGACATCAGGGTTTGAGATTATTAAACAATATGTTGTACAAATGTATTGGGAGGCCTTTTCATTCATAGTTTCTTTACCAATCAAGACTGTAAAAAAGAGGTTTATGCTGCTTTTGTTGGAGTTACTGTTTCTATTGTGCAGGAAGGAGGCTGTCTATGAGATTTCGGAGCATTGCTGTGAGGGTGTAAATATATTTAGTGAGAAAGTAAGTTGGTGAGGTCATGATGTTGGGTGATCATTCAACTCATCCTCAATTATCTATCTATCTATCTATCTATCTATCTATCTATCTATCTATCTATCTATCTATCTATCTGTGTTTCTATATATTTTTGTTCATCCCATCACCCACTCGTCCCTCTGTCCATCCATCCATCAGTCTGTCTACTGTCTATTTAAATGTCTGTCTATCCTATCAACCAATCTACCTGTTTATCTTTGCTCTCTCTCCGTCTCTCTGTCTTTCTCTATCTCTCTGTCTCTCTGTTTCTCCCTGTCTGTCTCTCTCTCTGTCTCTTTCTCTCTCTCTCTCTTATTCTTTATCCACTCTCTGTCTCTGTCTCTCTCCCTTTCTGTATCTCTCTTTCTCTGTCTCTCTTCCTTACTCTCTTTGTCTCTGTCACTCTCATTTTCTCTTCTTCTCTCTATCTGTCTCTCTGTCTCTCTCGATCTTTATCCTCTCTTAGACTGTCTCTGTCTCTCTCTCTGTCTTTCTTTCTATATCACTCTCTCTATAAGTCTCTGTCTCTCTCTCTCTTTGTCTCTCTCTTATTCTGTCTCTCTCTCTCGTTTTCTCTTGTTCTGTCTGTCTCTTTTTTCCTCTCTTCGTCTTTGTCTCTCTCTCTCTCTCTCTCTCTCTCTCTCTCTCTGTCTCCTGAGGTGACTTATTGGTTGTCAGGGTGATGGAATTTGTGGTGTGTCGACCTGTCTGCTCAGATTAAGCCGCTGGTTTGCCCAGATGCACGCTAAAGCTCTCTCTCTCTCTGTGTATGTGTGTGTGTGTGTGTGTGTGTGTGTGCGCGCACACGCATGCAAGCACACAACAATGGCGTGTCTTCAGTGTTACTATGACAGTAGGAATCTTTCCTCTTTATGATATCAGTGACCAGAATAATCACAGTGTTGATAAAGGAGCTGAAGAGCAGTGATAGCAACTGTCAGCGCTGCTGTTTATTGACACGTCCTGCTCACCATCTTCCCTTACCACACCCACATTACTATAGTATTACACACGACCAACCAATCACCTGTAGCTGAGTTTCTCCACCCTGATCCTGCACCTTTTGGTGGGGTTTACCTGCTTCCAACACACCTGATACAACAAATAAACTCAGAAACAAATAAAGAGTCCGAAGCAATTTAGGGGAAAATCTCATTTTTGCTGGTTTCTTTCCTTACACAAGAACTTCATGTGAATCGTAGATTAATTGTGCAATTGCACGAGTCAAATTTGTGCACAATGATTCACAAACACTTTGCCCATTTGCTGCTTTTTTATTTTGTTTGGATACATACACTCACATTGCAAAGTACAGTGTTTTGTGATGCACTGCGTTTTACAAACAGACAGCTAACTGCTCACTACATAACAATGAGTTGGCAATACTTTGCAATGATGTCCAGACATACAGAACATGTACCAACCTCTTTATGTAAGATAAATCCCATCCAAATAGGGCTTAAATCTGCTGTATGTATTTCTATAGGTTTTTGATATCAAAAAAATGAACAAATCAATAATAAACAGGATGTTTTTCACCTTCCCTCAATGTAACAAGTGGTATAATGTGTGTTGCAGGTTAATTGCTCATGAGTTTTTAAATCAGACAGACTTTCCTCCTCAACAAGCGCTTCTTCTCCTCCACCATCCAAACCCACACTCACACACAAACGATGATACACAAATTTCCATCATGTCCACACTTAAGGACTTCATATCCCAGAAGCCATTTCTGCTGCAGCCAAGACCGACTCAAGGGGAAAGTAATTGATTTGGGAACAGACGGAACAAATTGTTCATTCTCCAACTTGGCCAAGAGAGAGAAATAGAGAAAGAGAGAGAGAGAAGGAAGGAGAGAGAGAGATAGAGAGAGAGAGAGAGATAGAGAGAGAAAAACAAAAAGAGAGAGAGAGAAACAGAGTGAAAGAAAACGGAAAAGGAGTTGAAGAGGAGTGTGAAAAACCCAATTACTCTCACAGCTTCGTCCCTCAACCGCTGACATATACACACACTTTTTCATACACACACACACACACACACACACACACATGGCCACAGGCCCATGCTGCAGCGGTGCCAACAGTCATTAACAGATTACTAAAGTTTCTATAAAACCGCTCCAACCAGCATCCATCCCTCCATCCCTTACTCTCACATTCCCCCTTCCCTCTCTTCTTCTTCACCCATGCCTTTTTCTTCATTCATCTTTTATTTTTCCCTCTCTTTTCTCTTTGGTTTTCACCCCTTGTTCCAACAGTTATTATGCTTCCAGTTTTGTTTCTTATTTCATTCCATTCATCTTTTTTATTTCCACTTAATACCATTGAAATTTTCTTCTCAGTTCAAATTCTTCTCTTTCCCCAACTTTTTATTCTGCTTTCACCCTTTACTTGCTCTTTTCCATCCCACTTTTCTTTGCTTTAATCCTTTGTTATTCTCTCTTTACCTTTACTTTTCTTCTTAGTTCATCTTTTTTCATCTTTGTTTTATCTGCCTTTCACTTCAACTCTCATCACTTTTTTATTATTCTCTTAGGTATTTGTTCCCATTATTTTCTTCACTGTTGCATACCCCTCCATTTTTGTCTTTCTATTCCCCTAACTTCTATTCCTCTTTCTTTTTTGCTCTTGCATTCTTCTTTATATCCTCATTATACTCTACAATTTATTTTATACTATTTCTTTCTCCCAAATTTAGAAAGCCAATTATCTCATCCACATATTACTGCTCCCTCTATCACTAATGATGTCCCCCAACATTAGAAGCGTGAAGACTAGCACATGCCTCCTCCGATACATGTGAAGTAAGACTCTTTTCAAACTTTTCAAACATTACCGAGTAGCATCACAGCGCGATCGGAGAAAAGTGTAGCGACTCGGCTCTGATACATCAGCTCACAGACACCTGTGCTGACCGACATCACCCTGGGAGTACAAAGTGCCATCTACCCACCCAGAGAAAGTAAGGTCAATTGTGCTCTCTCGGACTCTGGCTGCTGATAGCAAGTAGCTTAACCCCAGATTTAACCCAGTGATCTCCCGATCATAATGGTAGTTTTTCAGTCTGCTGGACCACTCGCTGGAGCTTTTCTATGTTCTCTTTACTTCTGCAGTCTTTCCTATCATCCCTCATTTTATTTCACTTGCACTGCTTTTTTCTCTTTTTGGCAAACTATCTTTCCTTTCTTTCTGGTTTCCATCTTTTTAACATATGTCTTTATTGTTTACGTCCCTTATCTACTACCTTGTCTACACTGTAAACCCATACGTTGTTTGAACTCAAATGATTTAAGTCTGTTTTACATAAAATTGGAGATTTCTAAACATTACTCAACTATTTTAAGTAAGTTGAACATTTGTGGGCACATATACATTCAAACTGAGTTCTTTGAGTTGAACCAACTTATAATACCTGAGTTCAGTCTGGTGCCATTGGCAGCTTCTTTTCCATTGGCTTCTGTCACAATCTATTTGCATACTGGGTGTGTCCAACAGTTTCTGACACTCACCTTCAGTGTGTAGTGATTTCCCCTGGGCTACCTTAGAAATAAATCCAGTTCACCTTTAGTTGTAAAAACTTGATGTTTTAATTTATGCTAACTCAAGGTTTCATTCCTCGTTACTTAAAAAATTGAGCAAACTGTCTGCCTTAAAAAAGTTAAGTAAACTCAACTTATCCAGGCTTACAGTATAACAAAAATAAAAAAGTTAAATCAACTTCCCCTTTAGTTGTAATAACTTTTAAGTTATGCTAACTTTTAAAAGTTTTTATTACCCATTACTTAACTTTTTTAAGGCAACCAGTGTCCTCAATTTTTTTAAGTAAAATTTTTTACAGTATATCATTTCCTCTTTCTCGTCTCATGTGGGTTTCTTCTCTTTTTTTCCTTTTTCTATTCTGGTCTTTTTTTCTACTTTCCATTCCTCCGTATGCTTCTTCCCATCTCTCGTTCTCCGTGTGACTCACTCTCTTCCGGTTGCTGGGGTAATGACAGCAGCCCAATCAGAGTAATTACACCCCTTCACCTCTCTGCCCTGCGGCCAGCTGGCGAGTGACGGGCTAACGATGGCCCAAAAATCTTTGCCTCCTGGGACACAGCTGTGTGTGTGTGTGAAGGAGTGTGTGTGTGTGTGTGAGAGAGAGAAAGAGTGTGTATGTGTGTGTAGGTGTTTGTATGGAAGAAGAGTGGAGGAAGTCAGGTCGGTGGCAGAGCAGCAGCGTGACGTCGGCTCTGAGCGTGCTCTATCTGGGCTGTGCAGGTGTGTGGTGAGTGTGTGTGTGTGTGTGTGTGTGTGTGTGTGTGCAGAGGCGGATTAGCGTGAGCAGTTCGGCTGTAGCCACAGGCTTCATCACCTCAACCCTGATGAAGAGCCGGAGTGACAGGTGTGTTTTAGTGTGTTTATCATTTTCAGGAGACTATTTGCAGACTAGAGATTAGCATAACGCCACAAGCTATAAATCTAAACCTTCCTCCTACACACACACACACTCACACACACACATACACACATACCTAGACACACAATTTTGGTACAGTGGTCTAGTGAGAACTGCCACCTAACTCAACTAAACCTAAACCTAATCTTAATCCTAGTAACCCCAAACCTAACTCTAAACTTAACCTCATTAACCTAAACATAACCCCAACCTAACTCAACTAAACATAACCTTAACCTAACTCAAGTAAACATAACCCCAACCTAACTCAACTAAACATTACCCTAACATTACTCAATTAAACATAAATCTAAACCTAATCTTAATCCTAGTAACCCCAAATTTAACCCCATTAACCTAAACATAACCCTAACCTAACTCAAGTAAACATAACCCTAACCTAATTAACCTAAACATAACCCTAACCTAACTCAAGTAAACATAACCCTAACCTAATTAAACTAAACATAACCCTAACCTAACTCAAGTAAACATAACCCTAACCTAACTCAACTAAACATAACCGTAACTCAAGTAAACATAACCCCAACCTAACTCAACTAAACATAACTCTAACATTTCTCAACCAGACATAAATCTAAACCTAATCTTAACCCTGGTAATCCCAAACCTAACTCTTAACTTAACCTCATTAACCTAAACATAACCCTAACCTAACTCAACTAAACATAACCCTAACTCAAGTAAACATATCCCCAACCTAACTCAACTAAACATTACCCTAACATTTCTCAACTAGGCATAAATCTAAACCTAATCTTAACCCTGGTAATCCCAAACCTAACTCTTAACTTAACCTCATTAACCTAAACATAACCCTAACCTAACTCAACTAAACATAACCCTAACTCAAGTAAACATATCCCCAACCTAACTCAACTAAACATTACCCTAACATTTCTCAACTAGGCATAAATCTAAACCTAATCTTAATCCTAGTAACCCCAAACTTAACCTCATTAACCTAAACATAACCTTAACCTAACTTAAATAAACATAACCCTAACCTAACTCAAATAAACATAACCCTAACCTAATTTAAATAAACATGACCCTAACTCAACTTAACCTAAACATAACCCTAACCTAACTCAAGTAAACATATACCTTATCCTAATCTTAACCCTGGTTTTCCCAGATCCGACCCTAAGCCCAACCCCAGTAACTTAAACCTAAACATAAACTAATCTAACTCAACTAACTCTAAATCTAACCCTAACCATAAACCTGACCCTAAAATTAACTTTAATGACATACTCAAACCCCACACCTAATAATCACCTAACCCTAAACCTAATCTTAACCCTCCAAAAAGTCCAAAACTTACCCAACCTCTGTAAACTGCCCCTAAACCTAATTGTAACTGAACTGTGTTACACCTAAACATAATCCTAATCCCAACTGTAATTTAGACCTACTGACCTTAAACCTAATCATGTACATTTAACCTCAATAACCTACATATAGTCATAATCATTACCTTAACCCAATAACCTTAAGCCTAAACCTTATTCTAACCTTAACACCAAACCATACCCTTAATCCTAAACCCTAAACTCAACTAACCTTAAACCTAAATATAACCTTTGTTGGTTCTCTTACAGAAAATAGTATAAGAACATACACACCAAATTTTTTTAACAACTTTGAAAGTATTTTTAAGTGCAGTCGCAAAGTCCATCAAAAACGTAATGATGGAACTGGCTCTGATCAGGACCACCCTGGTAAGGAAGACCAAGATTTACCTCTGTTGTACAGGATAAGTTAATCAGAGTTATCAGCCTCAAAAACCACCAGTATAAATAAAAGCCACCTAAATGCTTCACATTAGATAGTAAATAATCCCTAAACTCAACTAAACTTAAACTTTAATGTAACCTTTTTTTTGGTACTCATACACACACACACACACACACAGGCATCTCTAATCCTGCAGGTCCCTCAGCAACCCGAGCCTGTAGGTGTTTCTGGTGTTGTGTTATTGAGTCTGCAGAGCTGCTGGATCAGGAGTTACATGCTCTGAATCATGCCAATAATAATTTACAGCAGACTTATTGATTGATCAGTCCCCCTTACACACCTTCTACACACCTCCTCTCTCCCTCTCTCTCTCTCTCTCTCCATCACTCCTGCCCCCAGCCTCTCCCCGTGACGTCAGGCTCTGGTCAGTCGTTAGTGCTGAGCTTCAGCATGTCTTCATTAAATGAAGCATGGCCAACAATCACTGTTATTTACTGTCCTCTCAGACGTCAGGCCCTGGCACCGCTCTTTACCTCCTCCATCACTTTTTAAATAGACACTAACTGTATACAGTGTAATTACAGAGTCATTACTGAAAGGTCATTACACTTAAAACGCCATTCACACTGCACGTCTGTGCGGCTCCTGCTTTAAACAAATGCATTTTTCTAAATGTCTGAATAATTAAACGAATAAACTGTAGACATTCACTCATGTAAACATCATCATTCAGACATCTGGACCCCTAAAAGCTCTAACAGCTTCCTCACTTTTATATAAACATTATTGCACCAGACGGTTATAAATCTAATGCTTGGAGCCCAAAACACTGTTTATTTTTTTTTTTTATAATTTTGATTCTTTTTAGCTACAAAATTCATTAATGGTGGATGGGGACAAAATAGTCCTTATATAAAATGTTTATTTGTGTAGCTGGTCCCACTTTAACACAAGTATCTGCAATAACTGTGTAGTTACACATTAATAATCCATATAATAACAATGTCGTCTGTTTGATAGGATCAGTTCTCATTGTTGTGAAAAGGTAGAGTTGGTATAGAGTGAATAACCCTATTGGAGTAATATTTTAATCCATATTATAGTAGGAACTATTTAAGTAAAGTAAAGTAAAGTAAAGAAATCTAAAACATGAAGATCAGTCAATCTGATAAATTTGAACAACTTTAAAAATATCTTTATTTGCAGTCACAAAAGCCATCAAAACATTATGATGGAACTGGCCCTCATCAGGACCACCCTGGGAAAGGAGGAGCAAGAGTTACCTCTGTTGCACAGGATAAGTTTATCAGGGTTACCAGCCTCAGAAGCTCTAGATGAGAGCCTAAATGCTTCACAAAGTATTTTGCTTTGTTTAACACTTTTACTAAAGTTACTACATGATTTCTCATGTGTTCCTTCATCTTCAGGATGACTTCTGTATTCATTTAAAACGTAGGGAAAAAAAAATATATATATATATAAACTATGAATGAGAAAGTGTGCCCTAATGTTCGACTGGTACTGGTATATATGCTGGCATGTGGCCGGGCGTTGTTTTGTATATTTTTACACATATATAAATCGACCGCTGAGCATACTGCCCCCATATTACCTTCTAACTACAGTAGCTAACAGTGAATAAACGTGAATAGGCACTACTTGGCTTATTGATCAAGGTTACTATCAAATGAAGCACCTGGATCATTGTGCTTGCCATCAGCAGCTGGAGTCTGAGAGAGCACAATTGGGCATGTTCTTCCTCAGTGGGTAGATACTGAAACTCTCTCTCCACTCAAGACTCCAATGGGGATGTCACTCAACACAGGCATCTGTTAGCTGATGTATCAGAGCTGGGGGTCTGACGCTTTCCTCAGGATGCATTGGCTACCTAGTGATGCTGCATCAGTGTCAGTTTAAAAAGAGAAGGTGGTGATTGATTCTCATGTACAGTATCAGAGGAGGTGTGTCCTAGTCTTTACTTGTCCTCCTACTGTTTGGGGGGAATTCTAATGAGCTAGTGAGCTAATTTGCCTTCCAACCTAGAGAGAAAATGGAATATTAATAGAAATAAACAGTTTTTATTCATCATTATGATTAGGATAGCATTACCTTATCTTTTTAGCTTATAAATATATGCACTTTAATGCAAAATGCTCTTATTTACCAGCTTTTTCAATGCCCTGAAGTGGTCCTGAGGCGAAAGAGAGCAAGAGTGGGACAGAAAAAAAGAAAGAGAGAGAGAGACAGAGGGACAGAGTGTGAAAGGAAAATGGACACAAAATTAATATTTTTAAATATTAAAAAAAAAAAGTTTTCATTTATCATTATGATTAGGATAGCATTAGCATGTTTTTAGCTTATAAATATGGATCTTAATGCACACAACCAGCAAATACTGTTATTTACCAGCTTTTAAATGCCTTGAAGAGGCCCTGAGGCAAGAGAGAACGAGAGAGAGAGAGAGAGAGAGAGAGAGAGAGAGAGGGACAGAAAAATAGAACGAGAGAGAGTGAGAGAGAGGGGGGGGGACAGAAAAATAGAGCGAGAGAGAGAGAGAGAGAGAGAGAGAGAGGGACAGAAAAATAGAGCGAGAGAGAGAGAGAGAGGGACAGAAAAATAGAGTGAGAGAGAGGGACAGAAAAAGAGAGAGAGATAGAGGGACAGAGTGGGAAAGGGAAATTGACACAAAATGAAAGGACTAAAAGATAAGGGGGCAGGCTATCTCTTCTTTAATCAAGATGATCTATTTTCTCTTTAATTTGTTGTGCCACACAGCAGCCCCTCTCTCTTTCCGTTCGTCCGTCTGTCCTTACGTCCATCCGTGCACACAGGAACAGTCCGTCCTGTTGAAGAGACACTACAGGGCAAGAACATACAACACTGGGCCGAGCCATAACACAGTGATGGCTGTGTTGACGGAATTCAGACAAATCAGACACACTATAAACCCATACAGTGTTTAACTCAAATGATTTCAGTCTGTTTTACATAAAATTGGAGATTTCTAATCAGCTTCCCCTTTAATTGTAATAACTTGATGTTCTAAGTTATGCTAACTTAAGTTTTCTTTACCCATTACTTAACTTTTTTAAGGCAACCGGTTTCCTCACATTTTTTAAGGTAAATTCAACTTATTCGGGCTTACAGTGCAAAACAAATCTTAAATGTAGCAAATAAAAGCAAACGAAAGCAAAAATAACAAGAAACAAGGGTCTTTCAGAAGGAAAATCAGTGAAGCAGAGCTTCAGTAAAAAAAAAAAAAAATCACAAGCACAGCAAAGAGAGACGTAATCATAATTGCGTGATAATGACTGGTTGTGGCCAAAACGCACAGACGAGGATGGAGAGAATAAAAGCACAGGCCCGAGCCAACCCACGCACCACCACGCACAGGCACACAGCACGTGTCACTCACGTCTATTATGTAAAAGCAAATCATAAATACCATCAGACAATGGAGCCTGTCCCAGCCAAGCGCAAGCCATCAAGACCTGCTCCATGCAAATTCAGCCCTTCATTGTAATGATTGTCCTTTCTGTGGGAAAGAAACCATAAAATGTCACACTGCGAAGAATGGACGGGCAAAGAAAAAACATTGTTCTCTTCCTGGAAACTGGTTGAGAAACAGCAGTGAGATATTGGATTTCTGAAATGGAGTCTGTTGAAGCAGCACTGAGAAGAAAAGAAGCCATCAAGTCATATCTCAAACCAAATGTTGGTGTTAGATTTTCTCTGATTAGGTGCTTCCATCTGGCCTACGTCGTTTTCGTTAGTCAGTAGATCCCACAGCTCTTGGAGTATAGACTCACTTACAGTCAGGTAAAGTTATATCAAATGTAAAGTTGCAGAAATGCAGTGGCAAAAGTGTATAAATGTAGAGTGGGTTATTGTGTATAGAGATGTAAAGTCTCAGCTATGGAGTGAATTTTGTGCCAAAAGTTTTACACACAAAAAAATGCAGTAAAAATATTAAGAATCATAAGTAAACATTGTACGTTGCAAATTCTTATCCTTTTTCTTATCCTTTGCAGTTATTTGAATGTTATTTGTTTCAGTTTGGATTTTGTAAGTCATTGCTTTTATATTTGTGTTTTTGTGAAATTTCAGTGGATATTTTTGGATTTTTCTTTTGGACTTTTGGACTTTTTTGGCCACACCCCCAAACACCCCGCCAGTTTCAGGTGTTCTTCCAAACATGGGGAGTGTACAGGTTTTAGTGCACAACTGTCAGGGTGCGTGAAGGAGGGACGAGGAGAGCGGATGCAAATGCGAGTGTATTTATTATACAGATAACAAAAGACAAAAATAAACAAATAAACGGAAACTAAACAGAAAACAAGAAACATGGAGAACAGAGACGCAACCACAACAGGCTAACAAAGCACAAGAACCGACACGAGGGAAAGGGAGCACGGACTATAAATAGTGTAACACACACGGGAAACAGAGAACACCTGGGGCTAAGGGGCGGAGTTACAAATGATACACAGGTGAGGGCAAGAAACACTGAGGAGCACGGATCACGTGGGAGACACACTCACAGGCACAAGCAGAGACAGGCACAGAAAAAGGTAAATAAACACAGAAACACGAGAACAGACAGGGACCACGTGACAGAACCCACCCCTTAACGCGCAACTCCTGGGGCGCGAAAAAACAAACCCCCAGGAGCCGGTCAGGAGAGGGTGGAAACCAAAAAACAAAACAAAACACAAGACTAGAACAGAGGACACCCGAGAGGAGACTGAACAGAAAACGGGGACTGGACATTACTGGGCAAAGGGACCGGAACGAAAACAGTAATGGGGACAGAAACAAACACGGTGACGGGGACTGGAACAGAAAAACCACGAGTGACAGAGACTGGAACATAGACAGAGACGGGAACCATGACAGGCAGAGACAGGGGTACGAGAAACATAGATGGGTACCCAGGGCTGGACAAAGTCTGTGGGGGTAGCCTGGGTACACCACGGGAGGCAAAGTCAGGGGGCCTCGGAGCAGGCCTGGAAAGGCGGGGCCTGGGAGTGGGCGTGGCGGCGGGAGCCACGGGCACAGGAATAGACGCGGTGACCGCTGGCCCGCCGGTGAAGTCCGGCGCGGGGAGCGCTGGCCCGCCGGTGAAGTCCGGCGCGGGGAGCGCTGGTCCGCCGGTGAAGTCCGGCGCGGGGAGCGCTGGGTCGCCGCTGAAGTCCGGCTCGGAGAGCGCTGGGTCGCCGCTGAAGTCCGGCTCGGAGAGCGCTGGGTCGCCGCTGAAGTCCGGCTCGGAGAGCGCTGGGTCGCCGCTGAAGTCCGGCTCGGAGAGCGCTGGGTCGCCGCTGAAGTCCGGCTCGGAGAGCGCTGGGTCGCCGCTGAAGTCCGGCTCGGAGAGCGCTGGGTCGCCGCTGAAGTCCGGCTCGGAGAGCGCTGGGTCGCCGCTGAAGTCCGGCTCGGAGAGCGCTGGGTCGCCGCTGAAGTCCGGCTCGGAGAGCGCTGGGTCGCCGGTGAAGATCGGCTCGGAGAGCGCTGGGTCGCCGGTGAAGATCGGCTCGGAGGGCGCTGGGTCGCCGGTGAAGATCGGCTCGGAGGGCGCTGGGTCGCCGGTGAAGATCGGCTCGGAGGGCGCTGGATCGCCGGTGAAGTCCGGCTCGGGACCGCTCAGGAACCAGGGCGGACAAAGGCATGCGGGAGGCAGAACTGCCCCTGGAGGCAACGGCCGACGGGCTGGTGTAGGGAGGTAATCTCCCTCCTCCTCCTCCGAGCTGGACGCAGGTGTGAGGAAGTCTACATAGTCCCAGAAATAAGACTCCTCACAACCTGCGTCCCTGCCAACACGGTGCGCCCCCCCAAAAAGTGCTCCCCCCTTGAGAGGATCCTCCTCTGGCGAGCGGGAGCGCTGAGAACGCCGCTGCCGTCTTTTCCTCCTCCGGCGCCGGTTAGCTGAGGAGTTAGGAGAAGGCTGCTCCTCCAGCACGCCGCGAGAAAGGGAGGTGCGGCGGATCGCCAATCTGGAACCCAGGTAGACGCCACTCGCTGCATCCATTGTTTGGTCGGTTCTTCTGTCAGGGTGCGTGAAGGAGGGACGAGGAGAGCGGATGCAAATGCGAGTGTATTTATTATACAGATAACAAAAGACAAAAATAAACAAATAAACGGAAACTAAACAGAAAACAAGAAACATGGAGAACAGAGACGCAACCACAACAGGCTAACAAAGCACAAGAACCGACACGAGGGAAAGGGAGCACGGACTATAAATAGTGTAACACACACGGGAAACAGAGAACACCTGGGGCTAAGGGGCGGAGTTACAAATGATACACAGGTGAGGGCAAGAAACACTGAGGAGCACGGATCACGTGGGAGACACACTCACAGGCACAAGCAGAGACAGGCACAGAAAAAGGTAAATAAACACAGAAACACGAGAACAGACAGGGACCACGTGACAACAACAATTACAATTTACAATTAAATGTCATACAAACGTTATGTTTATTGTTTTATTTATTCTCTAAGCAAGTGTTTCACTCTATTAAAAGGCTCACCTTAGCGAGGTGTACTGAATATTCATGTATATGTTCAAGACTATTGACATTGAGGCGAAGCTACCGTATACGTACAGCAATAGTGGCAGCAATGGAGTGGAGTGGTTTCAAGTTTAAAAAATGTAACTTGGCAGCAATACAAAGGCATTTTCCATGGTCTGAGTGTATAAATGTAGAGTGCGGAGGGTCCATATTCAGCACTCTGGACAGATGATCCAGAAGTTACGTTTAGACAACCCTACGAAGAAACACTTTAGCTTTTCAGTACTTTAAACCACCTGCACTCTCTCCTTTAATATATATTTATTATATGATTCCTCATAAGTAGCTGATGGTTGAAGCAGCAGGGCAGCGACTCGGGGTGACTGTGACTTTGCTGGTCTGGCAGCTGTGTGTGAAGATGCCTGAAGGGAGTGGTTGTATGGTGAGGGTTATCTGAGGATGAGGTGATCTGTCACAGCCAGTTTGGCTGGAGGAGTGTTAACATTACCGTCCAGCGGCCTGTAGGCTGATTAAAATGACACGGACAGAGATACAGGAAAGATCCGGGACACTGCACTTGTATTCCAGCGTGAAGAGTGCATTAGTGCTGATAATGTTCATCCATCTTTCAGCACTTTTATAACAGCAGGCTGCAACTCCAAACACCTGACATGGATTGGTTTGAAGAATGTTGTCAATTTTTTTTTTATATAATTTTTTTCTATTTTTTTTTACACGGCCAATTACCCAATGCACTCATTAGGACTCCCCCTATCACTAGTGATGCCTCAACACACCAGGAGGGTGAAGACTAACACATGCCTCCTCCGATACATGTGAAGTCAACAACCGTTTCTTTTCGGAGGAAAGCGCAGCGGCTCGGTTCCGGTACATCAGCTCACAGACGCCTGTGCTGTGGACATTACTCTAGGAGTGATGTGGGGAGAGAGCGCCATCTACCCACCCGGAGGCAGCAGGGCCAACTGTGCTCCCTCTGAGCGCCGGCAGCTTGATGGCAAAGCTGCATGAGCGGGGGTTCGAACCATCGACCTCCCGCTCATAATGGCAGCATTTAGACCTCTGGACCACTCCTAATGAGTGGGTTGGGTAATTGGCCATGTAAATTGGGGAGAAAATGGGAAAAATTAGAAAAATTTTTTACAACATTCTTCAAACCAATCAATGTCAGGTGTTTGGAGTTGCAGCCTGCTGAAGTGCTGAAAGATGGATGAACATTATCAGCACTAATACACTCTTCACGCTGGAATACAAGTGCATGACGAGATGCCTTTCCAGGTGTTGTACCGTATTCTGCACCCCCTGCTGTAATTTACTTTCAAGTATCACTTTCTAGGAGCGATGTGGGGAGAGAGCACCATCTACCCACCCGGAGGCAGCAGGGCCAATTGTGTTCCCTCTGATGCAAAGCTGCATCGAACCGTCGACCTCCCGCTCATAATGGCAGTGCTTTAGACCGCTGGACCACTCGGCACCCCAAATGTTGTCAATTTGACGAGATGCCTTTCCAGGTGTTGTGCCGTATTCTGCACCCCCTGCTGTAATTTGAATACTTTCAAGTATCACTTTCTCAAACGTCACTTACTGTAAAAGCAGTATTTCCATCTTTGGTCCTCAGGAACACCTGGATGGTCCAGGGGATTTTTTGCTTCGTGTGATCTTAGCTAGACTAAGAGTTATTTTCCACACCTGAAAGTGGGGACCAGAGCATAAAGGATATTGCTGTGTCCTGTAGTCATTACCTACATGGGCTGTGTCTCCTGTACTAGGCACTGATGGTTCGTAGAATTGTGTCAAATTGTTAAGATCCAAATTAGTCTGTCCAATTTCTCACCTCACCGTGCGATAAACACTCACAACATAACACCTTACAGCTTATACAGGTGTGGGCATTCCCAAAGCATCCCCTAAGGCAATTTACATACTGCAAACCCATGACTTTTGAGATGCAGACTTGATATTTCCAAAGTGGAGACCCTATTAGATCCCAACAGTTCCAGTTCCACCTAAAAAAGGTGCTTGGAACACTAAACAGTATGCCTACAGTTTAAGCTATTAATAATGCTGCTCTAACTTAAGTCATATCTGTACATCACTAAAGAGAGCTGGGCAATATATTGATATTCTATTGTATCATGATACTTTTTCTTATGTTAAATTACAGAGTGTGAATAATCTTGTTTGGACGATGTGCAGAAAAAAAAACTATGAAAACCATTTGTTCTTCACATTGACCTTTTTTGCTTCTCCTCTAAAGTATCCACATTGGAGGTCTTTATAAGGTCTTTGTCCAGCAGAGACGATATATAACAATGAGTGCAGAGCGACCCTACTTCTGAGAGCTTATTCCTCTGTGCTGTCCATTGTTTTAGTGTGATTTATGGCAACATTTACTGTATGTCCAGGGTCTGCTAGACTGTATTCCTCCTGCTGTGATAGATTACAGCATTTAGACACCAGATATGAATGGCCTGAACTCTTCCTTGAGCTCTTTCAGTGTTATGAACTGATGTTTTTGAGTGAATGTAAGTTAATGGTCAGTAGAACAGCAGTGTAACTCTTGGGAGCATTGCAGCATTAGCAATCTTTCTACCAGGCTCATTCATAACCCCTTTACCCTACTAGTCTTATTACATCACTACTACAGTGTTAGCACTCTAGCTACTGTCTTCATCCCACATCACTATCATGGCATTAGCATGCTGTTGATCAGCTTCATACCATATCGCTACCATGGTATTTCCCCTATTGGTATTTCCCACATGGTTACAGAGGTGTAATCACAACAGAAACCAGCCTAGCATGCGTTAGCAATGCCCAGCTAGCCAATCATTGGATCGTTGGAACATCTCCAACACCTTTAAGCCCTCCAACCAAACAGTTCTGTGCCAAACCTCTGTAATCTCTATGGAAAAGCCTCCAGACAATTTACCCTCCGTGCTCAGAACTCAACAGCCAATAGCTGCCACGTCTAAAGCCTAGAGAGGACAATAGCATGCCGCTACATCATGATTAACATGTTAGTCACACTGTAAAGGGTGTGTACACTGGAATCAGCCCTGCTCGCAGAATAAAGGCCCTTGCCTTGGGCTACACTGCTCAATGAAAATACATAAAAGGACGTCTAAAATCTATTTGCCTTTCCACACCGTCCTTGAAGAGTTTAGATAAGAAGTTTAGATAAGTCCAGAGAAGCTCTGCCCTTGAATTAGACTCGACATGTTCGCAGCCTCCTGAATAATTTACAACCAGGAGAGAGAAAGAAAGAGAGAGAGAGAGATTTGTATTCACAATCAATCGTTCAGTGGATTTGGATAGTGGAGGTTACCTCACAAAAAAAGGATTCTTTTTTTTTTTTACACAAAAAGTCGGCCTGTTCACACATTATCAAATATTTGATGGGAAGCTTTGATTTTTAATAGAAAAATCTACAGAGGATCCAGCCTTGTCCTTTTTTTAAAGGACACACATTGTCTGTTATAATGCTCCCCAACAGTTCTACACGGAGGAACCCTGAGTGTTCTGATAAGCCAGGGTAATATTATCTAACGGTTCGTCCCGTCCCATGTAGCTTATTTTAACACAGTAAACATGCAGGCTATAGTTCAATATAATGCTAATGCTGCTCTAACAGTGCTAGCCGGGGACTAGAGGATTACCAACACTGTAAACTGTGCAGCAACAGATTCAGAGCTTCTGTCTCTGACATTTTTTATTTTAAGGTGGAACAGCTACTGTAGGTAGAAGTGTCTAATAGAATGGTGAACAGTGAGTTAACACAGTGTTCAAGAACTCCAGCAGCACTGCTGTGTCTGATTCAATTCTACAAACCAGCACAACACACACTAACACCTCATACACCACCACCATGGCAGTACAGTCACTGCAGTGCTGAGAATGATGACCCACCACCCAAATAATAATAGCTGCTCTGTGGTGGTCTCTCCGAACAGGGGGAAAAGAGGATAATAAAGTACCCAGAGTAACAGAAGGAGTGCTCTTGTATGATCAGTCTTTTGCAGCTCAAACTTCTGATTTATCGTGTTTTTTTTTTTTTGTTTTTTTTTCAATCATTTAACAAAAAAACACTTTTGTCTTCCGGAATGACAGGCAGTGCTGGAAATAGACGGCGGTTATTTTTAACACTCAAAACCGTAATTTCATGGAAAGTTGATCGGGCTAATGAGCGCGTTTTGCGCAGTAGTGGTTTGTTTGTGTGGCGTATGGTAATGCAGAGATATGCAGATCACCTGGGGTAAGACAAGGCATGCTAATGCACAACAATACACACATGCACACACCAAATCAAGGTTGAATTAGCATAATGCCACAGGAGGGAAGTGTTAATCTGCATTAATCATCTCCCCTATGATGACTACATTAGTCAACACCTACAGCAGAAGCCCTGAACACACACACACACACACACACACACCTACATGCAAACATGTGCTCTTGATAAGTGATGTGTTGCATATTTATTGCGTAGTATTGCAGGGTGTATGTGTGTTTGCAAAACAGAAAAAAAGATGCAGTTACTTTTAATTAAGGGCCCACTTAATTGAAAACCTTTTTACTATATGTTTAAATACAGGAGTTGTGGATAAAGTCTATCTACTTGTTTTAAACCAGCAATACAATCCAGATTTCCAGCATTTTTTGTGAAGTTAAGGCATTTCAACCTTTCATATTTCATCTTTTGTCTATTCAACATCCTGCAATTTGTTACTATGCATCTATTCCTGCATTTTAGTCCTGCAGCACACTACACTACTGCTATTTAAGGTAAGTAGTGAGGAAAAAAAAAATTAATTGCTTTTTGTCTTCTGTGCCAAAACATCTTTAAAGTGAAGTAAAGGCAACATTACAATGTGTGTAAAAAATATTTGCCCCCTACTGTTTCTTACATTTTTTCAAACCATTTTTTCAACCATTTTTTAGTCCCTTCAAAACAACCTAACCTATGTGAAAAAGTAGTACCTTAGCCCTGTTCTGGGTACTTTTGGGACCTCCTGGATGAGTTGTCCATGCCCTTTTGGAGTAATTTAGGTAGATCAGACACTCCTGGAAAGGTTCATTAGTGTTCTATGTTTTTTCCATTTTCCATCTTTTGGGATCTCCTGGATGAGTTGTCCATGCCCTTTTGGAGTAATTTAGGTAGATCAGTCACTCCTGGAAAGGTTCATTAGTGTTCTATGTTTTTCCCAATTGTGGTTTGCTGGAGACCTAAAGCCTTAGAAATGACTTTCTACCCTTTGTTCACATCGAGGCATATTGTGTTGCATGTTGTCAGACAGATTCTGTTTAAGTGTTTTGTGTTTCTGCATGTCTGGCAGTAATCAGGCCTGGTTGTGGTTAGTGAAATTGAACTCAGCTTTCCAAAAAGTGGAGTTAATTACAGTTAATTTATGGGAGGGGGGTACTTTTTCAAATAGGGCAAGATTGGTTTGGATTGCTTTGTTCCCTTAACAAATTAAATTATCATTTTATATTTACTATCTTTGTATTCATCTTTATCTTTGTCTGAAATTAAAGTTTGATAATCTGAAAAATGTAAGTATTACAAAAAATAAAACAAAGAAAATTTGTAAGGGTGCAAAAACCTTTTTGCAGCAAGTCAATATAAATCAATAATATAATTATTGTGACAGGCTCGTATCTGACAGCACTGGCCGCAGGCCTCGGGTCTCAGGTGTTCTGCAGGTAGTTGTGATAGTTTTGGATTTGGCTCAGTGCTTTAACTCTTAGGATTTATATAGCGCTGGCTGAACACGCTGACCGCACTGTTCTAAAGAAAAAAAAACTGAAAACTGAACGCAAGTCAGTGATTTTCATCTCACAAATCAAAAAACTACAGAAGCGTGACCGACAGGATTTACTCCCGTCCAGTCCAGTCTCTCTCCCATGCTCACGCTGAACGCACCAATCAGACAGATTCTACTGGAGTCCTCCTGACCTGCACTCCGCTCAGGGTCTGTTTGTGGAGCTGGAGATGTCTGCAGTACAGACAGGGTCTTGGGCAGCGGCGGGTTTGATTGAATTGCTTATCTAATCTTCCGGACGGTCACTGAAACTGAACAGGCTGTACTGATGAACACGCTGCATTAGCTTTACCCGATTCATGATGTGTATCATTTCCACATGAATGAAATATATCACATTAAAATCATCAGCTTTATTGGAAAATCAAATGTAATATATGTCAGATATAAAAATATATGGACAAACGTATTGGGACTTTACTTTGTTTATTATTAGAGAGAGAGTGAGAGAGTGAGTGTGTGTGAGAGAGAGAGTGAGTAAGTGAGAGATAGTGAGCGAGCAGGTGAGAGAGAGTGAGAAAGAGGAAGTGAGATAGAGTGAGTGTGTGTGTGTGTGTGAGTGAGAGAGAGAGCGATAGTGAGCGAGCAGGTGTGAGAGAGTGAGAAAGAGGAAGTGAGATAGAGTGAGAGAGAGAGTGAGTGTGTGTTTGTGTGTAAGTGAGAGAGAGAGAGAGAGTGAGTAAGAGATAGAGAAATTGAGAGAGAGTGAGAGAGTGAGTGTGTGTGAGAGAGATTGAGTAAGTGAGAGATAGTGAGCGAGCAGGTGAGAGAGAGTGAGAAAGAGGAAGTGAGATAGAGTGATAGAGTGAGTGTTTGTGTGTGTGTGAGTGAGAGAGAGAGAGTGAGTAAGTGAGAGAGAGAGAGAGCGAGCAGGTGAGAGAGAGTGAGAAAGAGGAAGTGAGATAGAGTGAGAGAGTGAGTGTGTGTGTGTGTGTGTGTGTGTGTGTGTGTGAGTGAGAGAGAGAGAGTGAGTAAGTGAGAGAGAGAGAGTGAGCGAGCAGGTGAGAGAGAGAGAGAAAGAGTGTTAGTGAGAGAAAAAGCTTAAGAGAGTGAGCAAGCAGGTGAGAGAGAGAGAAAGAGGGTGAGTGAGAGAGAGAAAGAGTGATAGAGTGAGCGAGCAAGTGAGAGAAAGAGTGAGCATGGAGGTGAGACAGAGAGAGAGTGTGTAAGCGGGGGAGAGAGAGGGAGAGAGTAGGAGTGAGACAGTGAGCGAGCGGGTGAGAGAGAAAGACTGAGTGAGCGGGTGAGCAAGAGAGAGAGGGAAAGAGTGAGTGAGTGAGAGTAAGAAAGGAAGAGAGATGGAAAGCAGGCAGGTGAAATAAGCTTAAACAGTCTAATCAATCTAATCTTTTTAAATAATTACAGCTAATAACACTGTTATTAATAGCTTATTCATTTATCTATTTTATTTTTTATTTACTTATTCATCTATATGAATTACTATTATATGTAAGGTATGTCAATATATATATTTTTTGTTATATTTTTACCTTTTTTTGCTTTGCCAAAAGTTGGTAATTGCAATTCATGCTAATAAAGCTGTTTAAATTGAATGGAAAGAGAAAGCGCCTGAGTGACTTTAGAACAGCAACGCTGTGGAGGAAAATGAAATGTTGGTGAAAGTAGTGGATGGATGGAAATTTTACAGTGATTATCATACTTGATAACACCAGCTTGCCTGTTATTAAAACAGCAATTGGGATATACACTCCTAGTGTGTATATATATATATATATATATATATATATATATATATATATATATATATATATATATATATATATATATGTGTATACCTGTTTTTCTTCTACAGCCCTTTGCAAAGTATTGCCAACTGTCCCTATTGACTAATGAACTAATGAACAGTCTTTTCAATTTAATCGTGCTTTTTCTTCCTGTAACAGATCTCTGCCTGTTGTTTTTTTAGTTTATGCTTGTTTTGCTCTTTTTGGGAATGTTTGCCTTGTTTGTTGTTCTGTCACTCTTGGGACTTGTGTTTTTTGGAGCTTTTACATTGTTGCTATCATTTTTTTAGCCTTTTAATGCCTTTTAAACCTTTTATATCTGCAAACGTCTGATTTGCACCTTAGATTTTAGTTTTTTTTGTATCACAAAGCATAATAACATGGTGTACCATTGTACTGTTGTGTTTCTATTCTACATTAATTTAAAAATAAGCTTTTCACTAGTAGGCTACGTGAAGTGAGATGGGTTAGTGACTCAGTGTTGTGCTTTTTGGCTGTTCTGGTGCGTTTGGATGGGATTTGTGGAGCAGAACAGTGATGTTGTTTTGTTTAGGCCTTCATATCTTGCAGTGTGATCTCAGTGGCTGCTCGTCGCTCGTGCTTCTGAGTGTGTGTCGCTTGTTTGGCGAGCGTCGCTCTCAGCTAACTTCACACAGACAGTAGTGAAATGTCAACACACGCAATGGGCCTCTCTCTCTCTCTTTTCTCTCTCTCTCTCTTTCACTCACTCACACACTCGTGAACCCGCTCACACGTGCAGGTTTGTGAGTAAGGGCTGCACACTGAAAGCAGATTGCCATGCTGTCGCTCGGCTGTGGCTCGGTCACTGTGTTTTTTTTTATTAGCCGGGTCGGATGAGGAGATGTTTATGCAAGCGATGGATAAATAATCATCATCCTCTCTCTCCTCTTTCCTCCTCCCTCGCTCCGTCTCACGTCTCGTCTCATGTGGCTACAGCTATCTCTCCTAATTTTCTGTTTGTTTTGGTGACTGGCTGTGCCGACTCATAATAATAAATATAAATATCACAGTAGCAATAATACTTTTAATAATGACTGTGATTTGATATCACAGTGTGAAAATACACACACACACACATCAGCGGCTAATTTCCTCACACTGTTCTCTTTTATGCGCTTTAATAACCATAAAATTACTGTACGCTTCCTCTCTAACACTTTGCACTTGTGCTTTTTGTATTAATACTTTAAAAAAAGGAAAAAATAAACACTTTTTATATGGGTTGTTTAATTATTTTCATGTACTTGATACTAATCAACAATGTAGAAAATACATTAAATAAAGAAATAAATAAAGAAAAACTCTGAATGAGAAGATGTATATGCATATAATATATTTTTTGTGACATCACAAATGTAACAAATGGGCTAAAACTGCAGTAGAGTGAATTGTGGGATAAAATAATTTATAATATTAGTGACATCACAAATGAATAAATTTACCGGGCACCGGGCAGCTGTAGGCTAAAATGGCGCATGTACAGTGGCTTGCGAAAGTATTCATACCTCTTGAACTTTTTCACATTTTGTCGCCTTACAACCAGGTATCTTAAACCACAATCTTAAAAAAAAAAATATTTCAGTGATATGTGATGTGATGTGTTTCAATGAATCAATAATTTAATTAATTATCTCAGTATATATATATTCTGAGACTAAATTACACACAGCTGCACTCTATTAACTACAAAAAAGTGACTTCTGAAGGCAACTGATTGCTCTTGATTTTATTTAGGGGTTTCAAATCGTAGGGCTGAATACTTCTGCACGTCACACTTTTTTCAGATTTTTATTTGATTAAAAGTTTTAATACCATGTATTGTTTTCATTCCACTTCACAATTACGTGCCTACTTTGTGTACTTTAAATCACTTAAAATCTCAATAAAATACATTTAAGTTTGTGGTTGTAAGGTGACAAAATGTGTAAAAGTTCAAGGGGTATGAAAACCTTTGCAAGCCAATGTACTCTAATACATGTGATTATTTTTTATTTAAAAAATAATTCATATTCATGTTCATATTCATAATGTTTTATTCAATATTTGGTGGAATAACCCTGTTTTTTAATCACAGTTTTCATGCATCGTGGCATGTTCTCCTCCACCAGTCTTACACACTGCTTTTGGATAACTTTATGCCTTTATTCCTGGTGCAAAAAATCAAGCAGTTCAGCTTGGTTTTATGGCTTGTGATCATCCATCATCTTCCTCTTGATTATATTCCAGAGGTTTTCAATTTGTTAAAATCAAAGAAACTCCTTTTTTTTTAGAGCTGTATGCAAATGTATTGTTTTGAGCGACAGTATAAAAGCAAGGAACAGTGTGAGTTTCCTCACTGAAGTAAGTAATACAAATCTGAGTGACACGTTTGATTCTGAATCCTGTATCATACTATCCTCCAAGTGGAGGAAGACACCGCTGCCCCCAGTCCTCAGAAACGTAGTGTTATCTGACTGGTGTTGGTTGTACCTGAAGCGCAGCGTTTAATGTGAGGCCTGAAGTGGCGTCAGCGTCACTGCAGGTGTGTTTCAGACGCTGCTGATGATACTGATGATGCTGTTAATGGAGGAAGACATTAGTCACCCTGTAGACACCAGAGCTTCAGCAGGGTTACATCACCCCCCCATCTTAAACACACACCACTGACTCACTCTCTGCCTTACCTGAGACATTTGTGTGTGTGCGTGCGTGCGTGCGTGCGTGCGTGTGTGTGTGTGTGTGTGTGTGTGTGACTTCTATGACACCATAAGGCTTCGATTGCTCACTCCCACTCCTTCTGACTCACTGTACCTGAATATGTCCCTCTTTCTCTATTTCTCTCTACTTTATCTCTACTTTATTTCTTCACTTTCACTCTCTCTCTCCTTTTTGTGTGTAGTAAAATAAAGTAACGCAAAGTTAAGCAAAGTGAAGTCCCACAAGCATAGTAAAGTAATGTAGAACACAGTCAAGTTTAGGAAATAACAGTAAAGTCCAGTGCAGTATAATAAAAATGGCGTCTCTCTCCCCTCCATCACGGACATTTACACCACCCGCAGCATCCGCAAAGCAACCAGCATTGTGAATGACCCCACCCATCCCTCACACGAACTGTTCTCCCTCCTGCCTTCGGGAAGAAGGTACCGCAGCATCCGGTCCAGCACGACCAGATTCTGCAACATCTTCTACCCCCAAGCCATCAGACTCCTTAACTGCAGAGACTGAACTGATGGTTTTTCTGTACATGCACACACACTCTTACCCCACTTACCCCAGAAAATGGAAAGCACTAAAAACCCTACTACCTCACTGGACTCTATTGCACACTGTGTAATAGAGTAATTACTACCTCACCTGGTCCTTTTTGCACACTGCAAAATTTGCACACTGTCTTGTTATTTATTATTCTTTGTCTGTATTGTGTTGTATTGTCTGTCTGCACTTTTGTACTGTTGCACTATTGTTCTGTCTACACTGTGTTTATGTGCACCATGGTCCTTGGAGGAACGTTGTTTCGTTTCACTGTGTACTCTGTATATAGCTGAAATGACAATAAAAACCACTTTGACTTTGACTTTGATAAAGCACAGTAATGTATTATACAGCGCAGCAAAAAGCAGCAAAGTACAATAAAAAAGAGTAAAGGTTAGAAAAGTACTTTACAGAACAACCATTCAGTAAAGAGCAATGAAGAACAGTAAAGTGCATTAAGGAACAGGACAGTAAAGTACAATAAAGAACGGCTAAGTCCATAAAGAACAATAATTCAGCAGAGAGCACTAAAGAAAAGTAAAGCAAGTAAAGTGCAGTAAAGTACAGTAGAATAAAGCACAGTAAAGTACAGTAAAAAAAAAAACAATACAGTAAAGTACAGCAAAGATCAGTAAAGTGCAGTAAAGAACAATACTATTTATAAAGTGCAGTAACACACAGTAAAGAACAGTAAAGTACAGTAAAGTACAACCATTCAGTGAGGAGCAGAAAATAACAGTAAAGTACAGCTAAGCACAGTATAGCACAGTAAATAACAGTACAGCACAGTAAAATACAGTAAAGTACAGCTAAGGAAAATATAGTATAGTACAGTTAAGAACAGTGAAGTACAGTTAAGCACAGTATAGTACAGTAAAGTAAAGCTAAGCACAGTACAGTACAGTACAGTTAAGCACAGTATAGTACAGTACAATAAAGAACAGTGAAGTACAGTATAGCACAGTACAGTACAGTACAGTTAAGCACAGTATAGTACAGTACAATAAAGAACAGTAAAGCACAGTGAAGTACAGTAAAGTAAAGCTAAGCACAGTATAGCACAATACAGTACAGTAAAGAATAGTAAAGCACAGTAAAATACAGTAAAGTAAAGCTAAGCACAGTATAGCACAGTACAGTAGAGTAAAGAACAGTAAAGCACAGTAAAATACAGTAAAGTACAGCTAAGCAAAGTAAAGTACAGTGAAGTACATTAAAGAACAGCTAAGCAAAGTAAAGTACAGTGAAGTACATTAAAGAACAGTAAAGTACAGCTAAGCAAAGTAAAGTACAGTGAAGTACATTAAAGAAAAGTAAAGTACAGCTAAGCACAGTATAGCACAGTACAGTAGAGTAAAGAACAGTAAAGCACAGTAAAATACAGTAAAGTACAGCTAAGCAAAGTAAAGTACAGTAAAGCACAGAGAAGTACAGTAAAGTACAGCTAAGCACAGTAAAATACAGTGAAGCATATTAAGATACAGTAAATCACAGTAAAGTTCTGTAAAGTTTAGTAAAGTAACATGCAGGAAAGTACAGTAAAGTACAGCTACTGTCACCCCCCCCTCCCTCTCTCCTTCTTTCCCTCTCTCTCCCTCTCTCTCTGACTCACCTCTCCATCAGCTCCTGTCTGCTTGTTACTCTTTATAGTTTTTCACTCTGACATTTTTGATGGTCTCTGACTCACCACTCCCTTCGTTCCACACCTCCACTCACTCCCTCCATCTCTCTCCACTCGTTTCTCTTTCAAGCCCTGTCGATTCCTTCCTCATTCCCTTCTTCGCTCTCCATATCCATCTGTATTATACTCCATCTCTCTCTCTCTCTGTCTCAGGTATGTGATCTGATTGGTCAGCTGATGATAGACGAGTGGAGCAGGGGAATATTGACGCTGTGTAAACTGGAGCTTGGTGAAGTGTAAATGTGATGGTGGTCAGATTAGAAAGCCTATTTATTTAAAGCAGTGTGTGTTACAGTGGAGCTGACCGGTGTGTGAACTCATGGTGCTCCGTGTGGACTTGACTCATGAGTGTGTGTGTGTGTGTATGTGTGTGTGTGTGTGTTCATATCATGAATCCAGTGTTCAGTCACATATAGCCCATGGATGTTTGCAAAGGTCATTTTCAAGAGACAGGCATGTGTACTGTATATAAAACTAGTTTTTGTAAATAAAACTAGCCTAAAATATGACTAAATAATTCAAAAGTCTTTGAGCCCTATCTTATTCCAAGTGCAAGATGTGTTGTGATGCTCATTGCTATCTTACACCCCGCCAACAACCTATTTTCACACCATGCGAATGCATCGTTTAAATAGCAACAGAGCTTGTGAATACATTTGTGCTGATGGGTGGGTGTGGTGAATTTCTGGCATATTGTTATCTTGGCAGCAGAACAGCAACACAGGTGCCCCACTGACTGAATAGAATCTAGACAACATTTAACCATCAGACATTTATTGCTATCTTGGCAACACATGCAATCCCCCCTCTTTGTACACACACACATGTACATGCAGCAGTGCACAAACCCAACTTGTACACGAACAATAAACTGAATATAAAATAAAATAACATTGCTGTTCCTTTAAACGTGAACTCGCAGGTAAATTTCCTCTGCTAAGAAGAGCAGAAGCACAGCAATGTTAAAATAGCAATACGTCAAATCAGAGCTCTCCTAGTTCTCCTAGGGATTGGTTCTTAAATTGGTTTATTTCACATTCCACCCAAAACACCCCCATTAATAATTCAGAGAACTAGTATATGCCTTTTGCATATTTCGAGCCACACAAAGTGTACTTATCCTGTCGTTACGATAGCGAAGACAGACTGACACGCCCTAAATCAAACTTAAGTGTTGACACCTCGTCTATATATGCTTAAATAAGGTCCAATATGTTTTTTTGCAGTTTATACAACCACTGTTAAATCAGTTTTAGCTAGTTAGTGTGTGTGTGGGAGTGTGTATGAGTGTGGAGATGTAGTGTGGAATTAGAGAACTGCTAAACCAACACACTCATAAGTGTGTGTGTATGTGTGTTTCAGTGTGTGTATTTCAGTCTGTGTTTCAGAGCTGGCTTAGGTCACTTGACCAAGCATGGTTGAAGGCTAATCATGCATTCAGGACAGTTACACTGCTGCCCCCCGGCCCCCTCTCACACAGCGGCCCCTCACACACCACATCAGTTACAGTGCCAGCCTCCATCAGGGTCATTTGGTCAATTCTACTGAGGACGTCCAGTGTATGAACCTCATTAAACACACTGTTCCATCCAAATATTACACATTTTTTCCTTCTGCTTTAATTTAACCACAGTTAACTACACCACTCAGCTCTTCAGCTTCACTCTAAAATAAAACACTGCAGTGGTCCAGTTCATGATGGGTGAGCACTGTGTACATTATATAATAAAAATGATAATACATTTCTATTTGTCTATTCATCCAGAGATATGAAAAATATCAAAATAAGTTGCTCAAGTTGCAAGTAACATTCTGTACATTTACTGCGTAGCACTGTACAGTTATTTGCTATCATAACAACGGGAAAAGTATGCCTTGCACAGCTCGAAATGCTTTAATGGCATGTACTGGTTTTTTTTAGGTAAGCATGGGTGTGGTATTAAGGGACATGGCCAGGTGCCAAGTCCACTCTAACCTAGCCGTATTGCTATTTTAACGGCGCAATGCTTCTCAGCAGAGGACAGTGACCTGCTTGTTCACACTCACTCGTTCATTCTGTTTATTGTTGCTGTAAAAGTTTGCATAGCTGCCAACAGGCACGCACTATGGGTTTTTGCACCGCTGCATGTGCATGTGTGTGACAATTCATTGCCAGAAAAGGAATTAATGTCTATGTATGTTGTATTCTGTCAGTTGGGCAACTGTGTTTTCCACTGTCAAGATAGCAATATGCCAGAAATTTACCTGAACACATCTCACTTCGAGACCACCACACCCATGTGGTCTTGAGGTGGATTTTATCATAAGCACTGGTGGTATATAAACCATAAAGATGTAACGTGTAAAAAAAAAAAAGACTGCTGGCAGGGTGTAAACTGGGCAATAAGCGTCATCATTTTTGAAAGCAAGTTTTTATTTTTTCATTTTGTTTTTTCCCACTTAGTCCAACAGTTACCAAAACATAACTCTACAAATGTTATGGTTGTGGTAGATGTGATGTTGGATCCAAGTGCAGAGCAGATAGGAAAATTTATATAATGAATATATAATTAATATATTTATGTGCATATATTATTTAATTAAATTATCTACTTATATGGGTATAGTTATATTTTTATTAACCAAACTAAAACACAACCAAGTTTATTGTATTTCTTTGGTGAGCCTTTTGCTTTATTTTGAGATCTCCTTTTATTTTATTTTATTTTACCCTCTGTCACTGGTAACCACTCTACAAAGGTGCAACAGAGAGAGGATTATATAGGGTGCTGTACAGGTGCAGCTGTTTGATGCTAATCACCGCCAGGGATTCTGGGAGTTGGAGTTTTGAGATCCAACTCTACCATTTCTTTCCCTATGTTTCAACGAACCCCCCTGCTGGCAGCCCGCAATGCAGCCCTGCACCTCACAACAAAATAGAAAGCACAAAAATAAATGAAATAAAAAAAAACAGAAATAAATGAACAGACATATTTTTTTACTGTGTCGCTGATAAAATTAGTGTGAATCATCAAAGTGGAAGCAGTTGAAAAACAGTAAACAGTCCTTTACAACCTGGTGATGAGCTTCTGTTTATTGCAGGTTTTTATTATAAAGTGTTGCAGATACATTTATAAGCAGAGATTGGACACATCAATTGCTTTTCAACATAACAAACACAAACTCAGCAGCTAAATACATATATTTAGGGAGAATTTCACTCAGTGAGAATTACAGACACTCTTCACAGTGGCACAACTGTCTAAGTGTTGGCTTTATCAATATCTGTATCCTGAGTCCTGTAACTCAGTGTGTAGTTAGTGTTCTCCTGCAAGCGTGTTGATTTCCAGTTCTAGTGTTCTGTTAGCGGAGCTTCCTTAAATGACTGGGATGGAGATCATTAAAGCATTCACCCCTTCATCACTGATAGAATTGTGGGGCAGGAAGAGTCCTAGATAGTGGAATGAAACTGGAAATTAATCATTTTTGGGGTGAAATTGGATATTAAAAAGTGTAACTGTGTGTTATTACACTGAAAAGCATTGGAGCTGAGCTGCTGATCATCCACTATAACCACTCCAGGTGTGTTGCGTGCTGTCATCGCTCTTGAATAAAGGTGTGTGTGTGTGTGTGTGTGTGTGTGTGAGCAGATGAAGAGAGTCAGATCGCTCTGTTCTTCAAAGTCATTGAAAGTGTGCTAGCATTTGAGAGGCTCACGAGTTTCAGTGTGTGATTTTCCCTTTACACACAGAAACACACACACTCTCACAAACACACACACACACATGTCCATGCTGAGAGAGACTGTGTGTGTGGAGAGTGAGGAGGAGGTGGATGGTGTAGGTTTTTGTAGGTGGTTTGACCTTGTTTGAAGCCTGTGGTGTTTTATTATCTGCTGAGAGCATTTGAAATGGAAATGCGTCACTATTGGCACAGCTGTGTGTGTGTGTGTGTGTGTGTGTGTGAGAGAGAGAGAGAGAGAGAGAGAGAGAGAGAGAGAGAGAGAGAGAGAGAGAGAGAGTGTGTGTGTGTGTGAGTAGGTGTGTGAGTGAGTGATGGGGGTGGGAGTAGAAAGAATCAGTGCAAAACTGAACTGCAAGGATCAGAAGATTTTAGACTAATTTTTTCGACAGAAAAAAATGATATTATTATATAATAAAATATACTGTAGATACTTACATATACAGTACCAGTCAAAACTTTGGACACACCTTAAATTCAGTGTTTTCTCTTTATTTTAAAGTTGTCTGCATTGTAGATTAATGCTAAAGTCATCTAAACTATGAAGAAAAACATACTCAACTGGAATTCAGGCTTTCAGGTAACAGCTGTGCTGAACTTATCAAGAGTTAATTACTTGAATGTCTTGCCTCTTATTGTTAATGTCTGAGAGCATCAGTTGTAAAGTTGTGAAGAGCCCTATTTAAGTAATATTCTGATCCATATTACGGCAAGAACTACTCGACTAAGTAAAAAAAAATACTCGAAGGTCAGTCAATCCATTCAAAATGCGAGTGCTGTTGTTAAAGACAATCAAAAACATTATGATGGAACTGGCTCTCATCAGGACCGCCCAAGAAAAAAAAAGACCAAGAGTTCTGCAAGAAACCGCAAGATAACAGCACCACAGATAAGATGCCAAATAATTGCTTCATAGAGTTTTGAATTTGAATTTTGGTTGGTTTAACACTTTTAAGTTACGACATGATTCCTTATGTATTCCTTCATAGTCTAGATGGCATTTTACATAGTTGAAACAAATAAAAAAATTAAAAACACTAAATGAGAAGGAATGTCCAAACTTTTTACTGGTACAGAATATTTATAATAAAAGTGTAATCTTGTATATGTGACATATATATTATTACATATTACACCACAGTTTATTCCGACCCTGCAATGTGATTGGCTGAGAGGCGTTCTATGAGTGCCATTATCAGCCTGTAATGTACTGTAACCCGAAACTCTCTATGTATTAATCTGCCACATACAAGTAACCTAGCAACAATGCAGCGCTTACAAGCCAAACAGTGCAGCTACAAACAGAGCAGCAATGGAATCATTTCTACTCATGGCGTGTTTATAACTGTATCGAATTTTCTCCTCCTCTTTAACTTAAAATCTTTCAATAACAGCGATAATGGAACTGTGGTATAATCTAAATAATACACTCGAGGTTCGTGCTATAACGTGCAATATTGGCACTGCTGTGCTGATCTACAGCTACGACCGCAGAAAGTGTTTTTTCTCTCTCTCTCTCTCTCTCTCTCTCACTCTCTTATTCTCTCGCTCTCTCCAGTCGTATTGTCAGTGGATGAGGGGTAATTTTCTCATACCTGGAAAGCAGGAAATGTTTGTTTTGGTGGAAAAGCCTCCCGGTTGTTTTTCCTCCAGGCCGCTGTGTTAAAACTGTGGGCGCTGCAGAACTGGACGCTGTGTTTGACAGTTCACTCTCAGTTCTCTTTCTAGAATTCTCTACAGATGCAGCTTGCAACACACACACACACACACACACACACACATATATAGACACACAAACACACACACACACATATACACATACAAAAAATAAATGTAGCTGTGTAGCTATTCTGCTGTTCTAAAAATAACTGTAAAATTACTATTACATACCATATGTATACACCAGTGGCGATTGCTCTAAGACTGCAAGGGAAGCTCAGCTTCCCCTAAAATGTAAAAAAAAGGGATTAAATATATACTGTTGTGTGTACATGTCACTGATTAAATATGCGCTACAACGCGCTGAACTTAGTTCAGAATCAGCTTCTTATCACTGGTAACGCCGCGGCTTTCCTCTCACTCATTCCCGCAGCTTCACAGCGCTGCTTTAAACAGTGCACAGACTTCAATAGCGGAGCAAAGCGCGCGGCGAAACGAGACGAGTCATTGGATAAATGCTGGGCTTTGTCCTGCCCATCGGACGCTCAGCGTCTCTGGGGGTCAATGGAGCAGTGGGCTGGCCTTGGCCGGCCCGGACGCTCAGCTTCTGCATGATGATTGGATGATCTGTCTGAGGCGGAGTTGCTTTTTGATTGACAGCGAAATTAGCGAATCAGCGATCTTTTAGTGTAAAACTGGGAGCATTTTCATTGTGTTCTGAGTTGAACCTGAGACTTTCCTAATCCTTACAGAGGCATTTTCTTTATTAAAAACGACTAGCGACAAATCGAGCTTCTATTTCTGGTGCTTTTCTGTAGTTGCTTGTGTTTGGAGACTGACTTCTGTACTGTTGTCCATGCCTCTTGATGAAACCATCTCAGGACATAAATGAACAGGGGCCAGTAGTAAGTATTGTGTTATCATTAAAAATAATAAAAAATAATTTAAATTAATAAAGGGATTATTTAAGGAAATTAAAACTGTGTGAAAAAAAATTACGTGCATTTTTTCCTTTACCAACTTTAAAGATTTCGCGTAATGTTTTTTTTTTTGCTGATCATTTTATGTTTATTCATGTCATAGCGTCTTTTTTATGTAATTGTTCAATGTTGTGTAATGAAAACTTGAAAATAATGCCTTATTTTTTTTACAAACAAAAAATCTCAGGGAGAGTAGAATTTACGTATTAATAAAACTAAATATGTTAAGATGTAGGCCGAAATTGAGCTTCCCCTCAGCATCCGCCACTGGTATACACATATATAATTTAACTGTTAATTGTACTTTTTTGGAGGTCACCAGGTTTAGAATCTGTGATATTCTAGGGGCCCTATTTTATTGATCTATAGGGCACTGGTCAACTGTGCATTGCGCAGCTGGATTTAGGGCATGTCAGTATCTAGAAAGCTGCTAGAAATGTGCAAAAAGCATGTAGTAATTTTCTTAATTAATCATGTGTGTGTGTAACATGAACTGCAGTCAGTCACAGCAGAGGAGCTGATGTGTCGTATCTGATTAACCTTAAACCTCGGCAGTGACAAGTATGCCAAAAATATATGTATATAATATAAGAAACTGAAAGTTAGACTTTATATTGACTTAATGTAGCTATAAATGTGATATGTTGAGTGATTTCGTATGTCCAAATTGAGCAACCATAAATGTTCTATTCCTAGCAACTAGCTAGTTATTAAGCTGTTTATTTATGTTTCTATTGTGTAAAATACAATCAGTACAATGCTAAATACCTGTTTGGTAGAAGTTATTGAACTCATCGTGTGCTTGTTTGTGTAAATCAGAGACTGTAAAAAAGATGGACGCTGTGTCGCTGTTGCCATTCATTCAATGAAAATGATTTCAAAATTTTCCGCCATGTTGGCGATCCTGAAACCCGAGTCTGTAGAGCGCAGTAGAGACCAAAGGAGGGAGAGAAAGACTGTGGAGAGACAGCCTACTCATTTAAATAACTCTGCCCCTAAAGGGCTGCCTCCACAGAGCTATACACAGTCTATGGTCGCACCCATACAGTCATTGGTCCCACCCCGGCTGGGTTCAGCCCAGCCCTTTTACAATAAACACACCTTTTTGAATAGAGCTAAATAACTTAAAAAAAAACAAATGATGTGGGGATATAAAAATTGTAAAATATAAGCAGAGGTTATACTAGCTGTTGCATTTAAATAAAAGAGGTAGAATTACAGTATACTGGAAAAAATGTGATTGAAAGTTGGCTGTTTTGTCATTGAAACCTATGGGGATGGGTGGGGTAACACAGCTTTCTGCAACCAAACAGCAGGGGTCGTCCGTCCTGTGGTGGCTTCACTTTTGAGAGGCGATGCTCTGTCCAGCTATACACAGTCTATGGTGTAGATTCAGTGTCCTCAGCCTGGCAACCCGAGTGAGCTTTGCTTCTGTGGAGGAGTGGGCGTGTCTGTGGAGGGATGTGCAAGGCAGACAACTCCCTCTGGTGTTTCTACATTGGACTGCTGAAGCTCTTTCACACGCTCGCTCTTACAAAAATGAGCAACAAAGTTTTATCTTATTAAACGCAGCGGTTCTGAACTTTTGAAGGACCCAGTTCTCTAATAAAGATATATGTCAGTGTGTGCTGCAGCTTTTCTCCAACACCTTTAGAAAAGATCACCAAGAATCAATAAATACTTTATATGGTGTCATGAGGTCAGTCTATAAATGTCGTGGAGCTCTGTATGGATCACACTGAGTCCCTGTGGCTTTAAATACTGTTCTGGCTGTGTCACCGGGTAGCACAGCTATTACACAAGGGTTAACCCACAGTGCCCCCAGTCTGAGGAACCGGAGCTCAAATCCTGCTTCAACAGGGTTCTTCTGGGTGTGAGATTTACTGGTAAAGAGCAAAAACAGATTCAACTTGTGGGGAAAGTGTGTCACATACATCAGTCTTAAAGTCATAATAAAAATTGAACATTGACATTAAAATTGACATTTTAATTCTAAGAGACAAACCAAGGTTGAAATTGTCATGCCTGATACTGAGATTGTAGTTCCTAACCATGCCTTTTCCTTCCTGTCAATGGACAGGCTCCTCTCCTGAACTACAATTCCCAACATGCATTTTAAAATATCACATGTTTGGACTCTGTTGGAGTCTGTTGTTAATTTATACCTGTATTTAAACCTATTTGTTTGTATTGTTTTTGCGAAGTATTGCCAGCAAAATACTGAGCGCTTTCTTTCTGATTGCATTTCTGTTTATCGACCCTTTTTCTCTGTTCTTTGACTTGTTTGAATTTGTGGCTATCCCGTTTGCTCTTTTTTTTTGTCTGATTGTATTCTTAGCTCAATTTTTCTCTTTTTCTCGCATGTTGGCTCTGATACATTGGTTTATTTTCTTTCTTGGTTTTACTATTGCCTGGATAACCAATGCTCTCTTGTTTTTCACCTCTTGAATTAAAGCCTTGTGTCTATTTTACTGCAAGCGTCTGACTTTAGTCTGTATTGTTACAGTTTTTTTATCTTTTTGGCACATAAAGCTACACAGATGTGTACAAGTGTATGGTTTAAACAGTGAAATGCAGTTTTTCACCTTAACCCTGTGATGTTACCAGTCTGGGCGGGCCGGGAGTGGACTGCTACAGTCAGCATGAGAGTGGAGCGGCGGTCCTGCAGCTTCAGTTCCTCATCAATGAGGTAAAACACAGTTACAGCTTATAGTCTACGTCTCTCTCTCACTTTTTCTTTCTTACGCACCATTTATCTAAAAAGTTTGGACACAGCTTCTTATTCAGTTTATTTATTTATTTTTCCTACAGTGTAAATTAATGCTGAAGTCATCCAGACTATGCAGGAATCGTGAAGTAATTTAAAATCGTGAACAAACTCTTGGTCTTCCTTTCCCGGGGCAGTCCTGATGAGAGCCAGTTTCATCATAACATTTTTGATGGTCTTTGCGACTGCACTTAAGGATACTTCCAAAGTTCTTGATTTTTTTTTTTTTTAGATTGACTGACCTTCATTTCTTAATTTCTTCACATTTTTTTCATTATTTAGTTGAGTAGTTTTTTTTCCATAATATGGATTAGAACATTACTCAAACAGGGCTATTCAATATATACCAACTCTACCTCTTTACCTGTAACACAACTGGTGCTC